>NC_046295.1:48812164-49115716 GCF_004115265.2 Rhinolophus ferrumequinum | reverse complement strand
ATCTAGTTTGTCCATTGTTAGTTATTAATTTTCATTTTATCAAACACGGACTGGTGTAGGATTAAGGTGGATTGTGTCAGAGTCTTTCAACTTCTAATAAATCTAGGTGAGTATTTTGGTCCTATTGACAAGAAGTTCCTTCGTTCCCATAATAGAGAATTTCTGTATTTCATCTGCCAGAAGGAAAGCGCCAGCCTGAGAACAATGCCCCACATGCCAAACCAAATTTCTCATTTCAGGTCTGTTCCTACTGAATTCTTAAATATCCAGACATTGAATCCAGCATATAGATCTTCCCAGGTCTGCCCTTCATAAAAAAGATGCTGTTGGACCTTTTATTCACTCACACAACCAATTTTAGTCAAGTGCCCACGTGAAGGCAGGCACAGAACTTGATGCTAGGAGGGATGCCGTGATGAAGAAGGCCCCCAAAATCGCCTTCAGTGAGCTCACTATTTATTGTAGGGGAGGGATACACAACCCACCATGATACCCCATAATATTCACTTAAAGATAGAGGTGTGCTCAGAGCTACAAGGACATAAGGGAGGGAGAAACTACTTCTGCTGGAGAGGAAAGAAATTAAGTGGCATTAGGAGTGGCATTTGAATGAGCATGAAGGAAGAGCAGGAGCTTGTAAAGCAGAGAACGGGAGGAAGGGCATTCCAGGCAGAAAGAATGGCATGATGAAAGGCTCAGAAGCACATTGCCTGGAACGGCCAATAACTGGGTGAAACTCAGACATGGTGCTCAGGCAGGAGAGCGGAGAGAAATATTGCTAGCGGAAGAAGTGGGAAGTTGTTATAGTTTGCTGCTGCTGATATTATTTTCTTATTGTTATTGTTTCTTATGTTTTGTAGTAAAAAATAGGTAGGACACAAACACATCTGGAGTTAGGAAGATCAATGAGCAAACTGCTGCCACAGTCCTGAACAGGAAATGATTAAGGACGGAACAAGATCTGTGGAGCCAGAAAGGAGTAACAAGCTGTAAGAGACGTTTCAGAGCTAGAATTGAGAAGACTTGGTATCTCTAAGGGATGGGGGAAAGGGAGCAGCAAGCAATGTGTGCCTCCCATGTCTGGGACTGGGCACTGGGAAGGTGGCGGCACCCTTAACCAACAAAGCCGATGCCATGGGAGGTCAGGGTGGGAAGAGGAATGACATCAGTGAAGATTGGGTAGGGATATAAAAGAGAGTGAGGCTCAAACAGCTACCCTGAGTTTCTGGGTCATGAGCCATGGACTAAAGCCCCATGGCAACAGATACCTGAATCTAACAGATACCTGAGTGCCCCTCGCTGATGACGTAGTGATGAGACAGGCAGTAGCACTTGGTTGTAAGACCTGGAATCTGAGGACTGGCCTTAGTGCGGTCTGTTCTTAGCTGTGAGACAGTAAGAGACTCGCCACTTAATTTCTGTGTCTCAGAATATTTACCTTTGAACTAAAGCTATTGTAATAGATAACCTCCAAAGCATGGTTCTAAAGTCCTTCTCTGAGGTGGTGTTAGTTTATAATGAAAGGTCCACAGCAAAATGAGAACAAATTATTATAGTATTGTACAGATAAATATGTAAGTAGATATAAAATAACTAGATAACTAGATAGAAGGAGGAAAGATGGATGGATGGATGGATGGATGGATAGATGAGGAGAGAGAGACAGAGAGAAAAAAAGAGAGAGAGAGAGACCGAGACCTGTAAGGTTGAAACTGCAGTTTTCATTTTCTGAAAAGAATTTTTCCTTTAATTCAAGAATATATTCTTATTTAGTTTTTGATGTTAAAATGTTCTTTACGGTGAGAGTAGATAGTAGTTGTTTTAAACTTTCATAAAAACCTTCAAACTTTCCAGACTTCCATAGTTCTCAAAAGCTTTTTGCATTTAAAAAAATTTTTGTTCTTTAAAATTGAACATCTTGGGAGCCAATTTCCTAGCATGTCTTCCAACGATGGAGGCATTACTTTTCTTTTACAGACCCTGACCCTATACCTCACGTTCACCTTACCCGTGTGAGCGGTTTTGTCTCACGAGCACCACTGGCCCACTGATGAGTGAAATGGGATCCCATACCAACCCAGAAATTAGGGGATTTGCTTCTGGCGACCTTCAAAGAGAATCCACATTTCTTTTTCTGTCTTTTATCCTTTATTCTTTTTATTCTCTCCCACACACAAAAGCAAAAAAGAAAAGATAAGTAAAAGAAAGGCAAGAAAATCAGTGGGAGGACAGAAAATTTGTTCTCCAGATGATATTTCTGTTCATCCTGGGATCTTTTATACCCCCACATCCCCAACTACCCTCCCCCAGCCTCCCACTGGAGCTGCCTGAGTTCTCCTGTTACATGGCCATAGAACTGTCGGCCAGGACAAGTTTTTTTCTTCCAAAGAATGGTTTGCAGTTGGAAGGTATACAGATTGGTTATGCTAAAGCTTCAGTACATGATCAGATAACACAGATTAAGTTGATGTATGACAGGATCTCAGCCTATGGAGCAATTATGGGATTCCTCAACTGAAACCTCTGAAGAAACAGCCATTTGCCCTTCACAGGGGAACTAAAGGCAATATCACGAAGTTATATATTGGCCCTAACCCATTGTGTACCTACTAGTCATAATAGACACCATAGTTAATAATAGCTATTATTTTTCAGGCATTTACTCTGGACCAAACACCCTAACACCAACATCTAAATTAGGAATCATTCCTCTCTCAATTTACAGATGAAAAAATTGAGACTCAGCGAAATTAGTTCCTTGCCAGATTATACAATTTGTCAGTAATGGAGGTGGAATCTGAATCCAGATTTGTCCAATCACAAGCCCTAATTACTGGGTAATTTGGAGTAAACCTCCCTACCACGCCCAGCCATTATCTCAAGGTCTGGAACCATTGCCAAAGCATGAAGAGACAATGGCAAGAAGAGATGAGATGGTCCGACTCACAATGTGACAAAGGAGCAAGATTTGTAAACAATCCATTGGACGACAGAGCACATTCCAAGGAGGGTTAGAATGCTGCGGAAAGCAGGATGCAATTTTCATCTCAGCCCTCTCTCAGGGTTGATACGTGAGCATCAGTTGGTATGAGCTCAGGAGTGACTCAGTGTTCCTTAGAACAATAATGTCAGTATTATTTCACAAGGAAGATGGTCGAAGTCATGTTCCAAGGCAGGATTCAGGCTTTCTTTTTATGATATAAGGCTATTAATCTTCAATAGAAAATTAAGTAATCTTTTCCCCGGTGAGCTTGTTTCTGAGATGCTAATGAGGAAGTCCCCCACAGCTCTCAGCGCCAGTGAGTGAACTGCCTCTGTGTGACACTGTCAGCCTCAATAATAAATTCAGGACCCACCTTGCACCTTCAAAGATGGAGTTTCCTTTGGAAGGGGTTAAGGGGACTAAAAGGGACTGGCAAGAAGCATTGGTGATGAAAGGGTGCTGGATCAAAAGCCCGTGGTTTCTGACTAGGGTGGAGGTGCACGTGTTAAGACAAAGCCAGACAAGACAAACTGGGGCGAGAACCCCATGTGGTACAGAAAATCTGGCTGTGAAGGTGAAGGTCCCTCCAGATGGAGGCGAATGAGGTTAAAGGAGGATTGCTTGGTCAAAGTTGAGAGATATGTGTGTGTTTCAGCACTGCTGGGAACAGCAAGGGAAATGTTGGAGACACAGGTGAGAGGAGAGCTAGCTGGTAGCATAGGGTTCGTAAGGACGTGGGTAGAATGGATCTACCCACTTAGGAGCATAAGTGGAGGGATGACTGACAGAAGGGGAGATGGACAGCACTGCAGACACTGTGCAGATAGCCATTCATGTGCTGCTGGAAAACTCAGGGGTGCTTGGCGACTCATTTCTCTAGCCAAGGAGTTCAGGGCACCTGTTGAGGAGTAAAATCTGGAGGGTATGTTAAAAGTCTGAAATAACCACTACAGAGGGTGGGAGAGCACTACGACGTGAGAAAATGGGGACATGCAGAGCACTGTTGGGGCCCCATCTAAATATATGGTGGAGACAATATGACTTGCAGCTTTGCAGCTTGATGTCCTATGTCAGCCCTCCCTCGTGGGGGCCAAGAGCACAGGGAACTGGATCAATGGGTGAGATAATCAACCCTTGGAATTAGGAAATTAGGGAGGGAAGTGAAGTCAGAGGGCATCCCATGTTACAGGAATATAGTCCTACGACCTCAGGCTTTTCCTACCTTCTGAGATTCTGCAGGAACATTGCACTCAGTCATGGGGACCCAGTGCCTTCGGGTGGCCTCAGAGACACTCATTTACCCTAAACCAGTGTCTCCTCCAGTATTCCCCTGTGCTCTGATTGGTCTGTCTCTGATTGGGTTCATAATCTTTTCAATCTCTCCCACCTCCAGGAATAGTCAGCAACACAGTGTTACCTTGGCCTTTATTTAGGGGTATTGGGAATAAGAAATATAGGTCTCCATGATCTGGAGAGAACAGAGTTTGAGTTAAATTCCTAGAATTCTCCAGAGAGATTCAGGCCTGGGGACCATGGAACGTTATGCATTGCTCTGGTTGTTCTTTGTTTTCATAGAAGGAACACAAATTTGCATTTTAATTTTTAAATTATGACGTAATACATAAACACACGATTCATGTAAACTTTATAAAATTAGAGAAGTACATAGAGAAAAAAAAAGTCAAAGGAGCCCATTAGCCACACCCTTCACCCTCTTTCCAGAGGGTAAATACAAATAACAACTTGGTGATTCGTCATTCAGATCTATTCTGTGCATTTACAACTTTATATGTGCATACCAGGGGTGCCAAAAAAATGTATACAAGTGGATACTTTGATCAACGTTGCTCAAGCAGTAGTTCGCCATAATCAGAAGTGTCTGGATGCTGATGGTAACCACTTTGAGCACCTCTTGTCATTGCAGAAGTCAAATGTGACTTGTAGTCATGTTTTGTTATCAGTATATATTGCGTATTACAATTTTAATAGTTTTCCTTTCTTAAAATGTGTATACATTTTTTTGGCACCCTCTGTATCTATGAATATTCATTTCTATATTCATGTTTTTCATACATTTTATCAGACAGTATGTATTTTTCTGTGATCAGTTTTTCCATGTTGGGGAATATAAATTTCTTTTCTTAAATTTTATTATAAAATAGAGGATCTAATGTAACAACAACCTATGTACTTGCCACCTAGATTTATGGAACTATTAATGTTCTTTACATTTCACCAGATTTTTTTAAAGAAATAAAACTCTTTAGATAGAGTTGAATTGCCATTTTTAGCCCATCCCAATCCTATACCATTCCCTAGTTTCCCCCAAAAAAGCCACAATTTTGAGAAATTGTTGGGTTATACTTTTTATACAATTTTTAAATCACATGTATATGTTTCTATAAACTAATTATAGTATTGTTCTGAGAGTTTTAAAAATGCAGAAATGGTCTCATATTGTACATATCTTTCTGTGACTTACTTTTCTTGCTCAGCATTAATTTTCTAAATATATTAGGTTGGTGCAAAAGTAATTGCAGTTTAAAAGGTTAAAAATAATTGCAAAAACCACCATTACTTTTGCACCAACCTAATATTTCATATTGCACATGAGAGCTAATTAACTTATTTCTATTGTTGGCTTTCTTTGTGTGAATATATGACAACTACTCGATCCATTCTCCTTTTGGTGGATATTTAAGTTGTTCACAATCTTTGTTGTAACAAATTCTGTTGCAATGACCATAGTGTATGATCTCTTGAACAGATGTGTGAGAGTTTCTATAAGCCTTTCCTTTGGGCACTGCCATTTGTAAGACTTCAGAACTTGCACCAACATTAAATGTTAGTTAATTGTTTCTTTTATTGAAGAAGTGCAGATATGTGTAGGTAAAGAACGTAAAACATCTCTCTTAAATTGGTTATGTTAATTGCCATCCATAGGTTGCAGGACTACATTCTTTGCAAGTGTTGGGGGTTTTAATAAGCCCCCAATTTCCAAGAAATGGAAGTGAGCCTATACTATCATCCCTTGGAATTAAAACTGTCACGTCAACACACACTGGATCACAGCAGGGATGTTCACAGTCCCTTGAGAGAATGACTCCCAAGGCTGGCAGGATTGAACTGTAATCTGAATGAAACATTAATGTCCTGAAGAAAGAATAAGGCAATCAAGAAGAGTATCTCCTCCAGGGATGCAGAAAATGAGGAGTCCCCTGGGGGAAACTCAACAATGCTAGTCCAGTCATTGCACAAAGGAAGGGAAGTCTGAATTACAAGTTTCTAAACCAATGCTGCAGAGACGATCCTTATTCACCCTTGATAGCCCTTTTTCTTCCCTTGATTGTCAACAAAAGAGTACTCTGCTTATTAGGACTTTGCGTGCTTCCAGTTATATGCCCTCTTTTTCTTAATGTAAAATAATAAATTGGCATTGTGATACTATAATTCATTCTCATGCCCATTGTTCTTATGAATCCACCTCTACAAACTGGGTGCCTTCTCAGGATGCTGATAACATCAGGTACGGAATTGAGACCCTGAGCTCCAGACCTGACCCGTGGTAAATAGGACGACGAATGCTACCTGGGAAGTCCTTGGTCAGTTCTGGATCTCTTCTCCTGTGTCTACAGGAAAGTAACATCTGTTGTGATCCTATGCACACAGTTTCTACAATTTGCACATTCTAGGTTCTGAGAACCCCAAACAACATCGATATCACGTGTTTTTTTTGTGTGTGTGTTTTTTTCCCCAAACAGAAGTCATGGTGACTACAATCCCAACAATTCTGAAGAGGCCACATGTCAATTAAGTGGGTAAATCTAAGCCCATGTGCCTCAGGCTAACAGAAGTTAATGTACCTAAAAGAAATCAAAGTGGCTTCACTCTTCACTGAGGGAGAGAGTGTGGCCAGTTAGAAAACTCTAAAATTTCTATTATACTTTTTCATACCTTTCTGCAGTTTTTCATGTATCACACATTTATACCATATTAATGATGAACAGTGACTATAAGAAATAACATCAGCTTGATATTTAAGGTTATTTGTATGTGGTTTAATTGGTGTTCCAAACATCCGGAAGAAGAACGCTTCACTGGATGTAAGGAAAAGCACATTGTTGGTTTATGAAGTGAGACTATTAAATGGCCCATCTTGCAGAATGCTGGAGTAGGATGGTGATTAGGGCAAAGAAAAAGGAACTGTGGTTATTTCCAACCCTCTGACCACGTTCCCAACAAATAATAATAGTTGTGATAATTACTGGTTTGTTCAAGTAAGAATTTGCGTCTTTAAATAAATGAAAGTCACCGGCAATCCCAGCTGTTGTTTCCGATGTTTTGGCATCACATTAAAAAAGTTCCAGATTTTTAATGAAGGTCAGATTCCTTCATAACAGGAAAGCATCTGTCATAAACACTGAACAAATATTTATAGGGCTAAGCTGGCAGTATGCAATCTCCTCTCTCCCCCTTCTTAATCGGAACTGAAAGTTACAAGGGCAAACACAACAAGAAAACAACAAAAAGGCAGTCACAGAACGCTGATATGAGGAGTACCGACAGTTCGTCAACTCAGACATTCGCCAAGTCAGGCAAAGACAGCACGTTGTGGGAAGTTCCCAGTTATTTGAGGTTCTTTGACAGACTCTTTGGTGTATGCTATTCAATGACAGTCCCTTTTCCCTTGTTCGTTCCATTGCAGATGCTCTTGTTTCTCCATGAGGGATACCTGAGCACCAGATGTGTGATGTTAGCTTGATAAACTCTTCCACACCTCTATTCTGTCTGAGTTAATTCAATATTGCATTTTAATTTTACCCCAGATTGAAATAACATTTATATCTAAGAATATCTAGATCAGTAATTCCCAAAAAAAAGAGAGACTGGAAAGATTCGACCTATTTCTTGATAAAAAGACAGTAGAAATGTCAGAGGCTTAATGAAAAGAAACACAGTCTGTCTTCCAACATTTGTTCTTCAGCTCTACTATCAGTACACAATGTATCTCCAGATGTGGGTCCCTGTTCTCTACCAGTTCTCTACAGGTCAGTGGATGAGAGCTAGGGTTTTGCTCTATTCAACAACAGTGGCTGACAAGAACTCGAAATGAATTGTTATTTCTCTCTGCTTTGGCTTTGAGCTTTGTGAATCCATAAAAAGGGCAGAGTATAGGTGTCATCATACTTTACCAAGGATCTGTGTCAAAGCTCACTCCAGGGAAAATTATGAGATAAGAATATTTGATTTGCATGCTCTCCCAGTCTTCTGATTTGGTACTTACCCAAATGTGGGAAGGAGATAAAATAATGTGAGTTTTGGAGACTGGCAGACAAGGAGTCCAGTTCTAAATCTGGCACTTACTGTGTAACCTAAGCTCATTAATAAATCTCTTTAGTGTCAGTTTCCTATATCTTAGAAATGGAGTTTTTGTGGTAGTGAATCAATGCTGTAAAAGCATGTAGCAGTGTGTTTGAAGCCCAACAAGGACCCAATAAAGAATAGTATTTCCTTTCCTGCAATTCCATTCCTTCAGCTGTCATTTGTCTTTACATTTTAATCCAAATTTGGAAATAACTCAAGGATCAAGACCAAAATTGAAAGGAAAATAATATTTTGAATTGAGTGAAAATGAAGATGCAACATGTCAACCTTGTAGGATGCAACTAAATCAGAACATACAAAGAGGGAAATGTACAGCACTAAAATGGGTTAGAAATGAAGAAAGTTCTCAAATAAATAACCTGAGTTTCCATCTTAAGTCTAGAGAAGAAGAGCAAGTTAAAACAAAATAAGTAAGCAGAAGAAAAGAAATAATAAAAGACAAAGTACAAATTGATGAAGTAGAAAAACAGAAAAACAATTGAGAAAATCAATGAAACCAAATCCTGGTTCTTTGAGAAAATCAATAAAATTGATAAACCTCTAGTTAACTTGATCAGAAAAAAAGTGAGAAAAGACATAAATTACTAATATTAGGAATGAGGGAGGTGATATCATTACAAATTCTTTAGATACAGAAACAATTTTATGCTAAGAAATTCAAGAACTTATATGAAGAGGAAAAATTCCTTGAAGACAATTACCAAAGCTCATTCAAGATGAAATAGATAACCTGAAGGCCATATATCTATTAAAGAAATTTGTAGTTAAAAACCTCCCAACAGATAAAATTCAAGGTTTATAGGGCTTTACTAGCAAATTCCACCAAACATTTAAAAAAGGAATAATGTCAAGTTAAGACAAATTATTCCAGAAAATTGAAAAGAATACTTCACAACTTATTCTATGAGGTCAGTATTGTAATGATACCAAAACCCAACAAAGACATTACAAGAAAACTATAGATCAATGTCCCTCATGAATACAGACACAAGTATTCTTAGCAAATTTTAGCAAATTAAATCCAACAATATATATAAACAAGGATAATACATCGTGATAGAAATGCAAGATTGGTTTGACATTAGAAAATCAATTAACCATGCAATTACCTCAATCAATATAGAAAAAGCATTTGACACAATCCAACATCAAGCCATAGTAATCAAGACAATGTAGTATTGGTATCAAAATAGACAAATACATTAATGGAACAAAATAGAGAGTTCAGAAATAGACCCACACATATATTATCAACTGATTTTGACACAAATACCAAGGCAATTCAGTTGAGAAAGAATAGTCTTTTAAAACAAATGACGCTGGGGCAGTTAGACAGCCACATGCCAAACAAAAAACTTTGCCACAAATCTTATAGCATATACAAAAATTAACTCAAAATGTTTTATGGAACTAAATATAAAACGTAAAACTATAAAACTTGTAGAATGAAACATAGGACATAATCTTTGTGTCTTTGGATTAGGCAAAGATTACTTAGCTACAACACCAAAAGCACAATCCATAAAAGAAAATAATTGATATATTAAGCTACATCAAAACTAAGAGCTTTGGCTTTTTGAAAGACATTCTTTATAGAACAAAAAGACAAGCCACAGACTGAAAGGAAATATTTGCAAATCATAGATCTGATTAAAGAATTGTACCCAGAATATAAAAAGAATGCTGAAAGCTCAATAATAAGGAAACAGTAACTGAAAAAATATTTTTTAAAACCTTAAAAAAACAAAGAACCCAAGGTTTTTATTTTTAAATGAGCAAAAGTTTTCAGCACATACGTCACCAAAAAAGGGATAGCAATTATAAGTAAGTAAGCACACAAAAAGATGGCCAACCCCACAGTCACTAGGAAAACACAAAATAAAATCAGTGAGATACCAAAATATCCTTATTAAAATGCATAAAATTAGACTTACCAGACCAAATGTGGGCGAGGATGGGGAGCAACTGGAACTCTCATATGCTGCAGCAGCTAGAAATGCAAAATCGTACAACCACTTTAGAAAATAGTTTGGCACTTTAAAAATTTAACATATATCTAACAAAATATCCAGCCTTTCCACTCTTTGGTACTTATCATGAGAAAAGAAAACACAAATATTTATACGCAGATATTCATAGCATTTGTAATAGTAAAAGCCTATTTGTAATAGTAAACAAACAAACTAACTGCAAACAATCCCAATGGCCATTGACAGCGAATGGATAAGCAAATTAGGGTATATCTATATGATAGAATACTATTCAGCAATAAAAAGAAATGAGCTACCGATACATGCAATGGCAGAATGAGTCTCAACATATAATGTTGAGTAACAGAAGTTAGATTAAGGAAGTAAATATTTTATTATTCTACTCATATAAAATTCTAGAAAAGACAAACATCTGCTGTGACAGAAAGCGTTTCAGTGGCTGCCTGGGGACGTGGGGTGAAGGAAAGAGCCGGAGGGAATCACAACGGGGCAGGAGAAAACTTTGAGGAGTGATGGGATGTTCGCTCTAGTGATCTTGGTGATCATGTCACAGTTATATAAGCCTTATAAACGTATACACTTTACAAAGAGTTTTTTGTAGGTCAGCCATGAGTTAATAAAGCAGTTAAAAATTTATTTATTGACAATTATAATCCAATCTTATCAGGTGAAAATGAATATCCTTAAATTTAAAAGCCATTTAAAAGTGTGCTTTGAGGATTAAGTGCCTTGGAGACTGATTTTATTCTGACCTCCCAGTTCGAGGCTTGTTCCTGTTTCTTTCTGTTTAGTGGCATTTGGTAGTTACCCTACTCCCCCACCGGTTGTTCCTCTGGTTGGGGACATAAGTAGAGGACCTCATAGGATCCCATGGATTACTCATACTCTACAAACAATTTCCATCCTGGAATCCATTATCCAGTCTCCCATCACTGCTTTTCAAGTGAACAATAATCATTTCAAAAGCTGCCTCTTTTTAAGCATCTATTATGTGCCAGACAGTTGACATGTCATAGACCAAATGCTCATAACAATCCTATGAGATTATATTATTTTTCCATTTTTCAGATGTATTGACTTGCCTGAAACTAACAATAGGGATAGGATCAGGATCTGGGATGGTCCACCAAAACATAACTTGCCAAATAAACTTCTTGTGATGGCAGATAAATCAGTGCTCTCCCTGGTGACAGCACAAATGGCATTCTGATCAAGAAAAGAACCAAACAAGTAGGGGGTGGTGTGGAGCTTCCTGGGTTTTTCCTCGTTGGGGTGATTTTCCCTTCAGGCTTCAGAACTGGTCTTTAAAAAACATTTAGCCAACCAAGTTCTCAATGTGTTTTACCAAATAGTTTTCCCGTTGATTTTTAAGCCCATGTGTTATTTCAGGAATAATAGAAACCATATGTCTCTGACATATTTACACTTAAATCATCAAGATGTTGTTTTGTCAGAACTTTTTGATGTCGTCTGAGATTTTTTTTTTAAATAGGACCCTCCTAGAAGCAGCAAGTCCCCATCACAAATAAACAAATTAAAACAAGGAAAAGACTGAATTGGGACCCATTTTCAGGCTGGTCGTGTGGGATGGACTTGGCAAACTGCATCATTCCTTCCTTGCCACACAAGGGGCTGAGAATAGAGTTTGGTGTCTGATGGTCATTTCAGAATTGCTTAATTCTGTTTCTAGCTTTAGATGAAACCATGAAAACTTGAGCTTAGTGAGAAACACTTTACTGATCTGGTGACATTGCAAAACCTGTTCTTGGAATCTTGGACAGCTAAATGCAAAAGACAAAAGGAAAATCAGTTTATATGATTGGATGAAACTTAAACCTTAGAGTGAAAGAGTCCCTGAGAAAATGACCCCTTTGGGGAAGATGCAAACACAGATGTCCAGACAAGCTGTCCCATGTTATCTCTAACAGGTGTCCCAGAGCCCCAACAAGCTAGAGACTGCCTTCTTGTTGGGAATAAGCTCACCCATGATTCATACAGCCTGTGCCCCTCGAGTCCTCCTGAAGACAAAGATAGTTTCTCAGTCATGCCTTAGTGTTTCCAAAAGTCCATTCTACAGTATCAAGCACATTGGACAGAAGCCCAGTAAATTTGAGAGTAAAGGCATTGTTTTCAGAGCATCTCACTCAGCATCACTAGGATGGTGCTGGTGATGAATGGACAGAAACAGGCTCTGGTTTCACATCCCAGCACTGCTACTTACCAGCTGTGTGACCTTGGGCAAGGTCTTTAACCTCTCCACAGCTCAATTTCTTCATCAGTAGTAGAGGCAGAAGAATGACACTCCGTGGGTTGGTTTGTGAATTAGTGATGATGATACACAAGAGGTAGAGGTTCATAAAAACATTGAAGTTGTTATTCTGACACCTGAAACGGAGGGGGGAAATTCTTTAAATGTTGATTCAAAAGAACAACATATTCTGCTTCAACGTATTGCTAATACACTTCATAAAACACTTCATGAAAATTATTAAATTTGAGAGATGACATCATCAACCAATGTTATATCTTCTCTGTGCAGTCCCTTTATGTGCACCACTTAGGGTTTGGTCCACTCACAAGTATCTGTTTATCACATAAGGCACTGTTTTCCTTATCCAAAGTGTATGAGGATATCCATATCTATGTATTTTGAAAATCTGTGTGTTCCTAAGAGCTGGAATGTGGTCCGATTTTATAGATGAGGAGGAAACCAAAGTTAGCAATGTTGAGGGATTTGTCCCATGTCACAGTGCTATTTATTAGTGTTTTGGGATGAGCTCCTAAGCCAGTGTTCTTGCCACATCATCCCAGTTTCCACTCTGCAGTACCTTTTCTGTTTGTTCTTCTCTTTTTTCTTATAACCATATTACTGTATGTAAAACATAATCGAGAATCAATTTGTTCTATTTGAAAAAAAAAAAACAGCCCTTGTCAACTTGACAGCTGTACCTGGCCCTCCCAGTCTAGGATCGTGGCCAGAGCATGACGGACAACTTTGTCCTCGGGGAGGACTCACACTTGCGGTGCCGCTGGAATGTTACGGAACACCGCGGTCGGCCAACACATGGGAAGGCCTGCTTGTGATTACTAGAAAACTCGGGGGAACTGATGGGTTCGGGAAACATTTTTGTAGGGTTTTGCTAACAGAAAAAAGAAAGGGAATCTGGTATATGTTAATTGACAGATTATTCCAGAAGAGTGTTCAGAAACATAAAATATAAATTGCCAAATTCAAGGATGTCTGAAGCAGGGAACTTTGCTGAGATGCTTATGTGTGTTGAGCAAAGTGATGACATTTGCATTCAAGCCAAACTCCAGAGGGTTTCGAGTCACAGTTTCCACTTTCCACTGCATTCCCACCCCATTCTCAGCTGCTTTTCTAACATGGGTTTCCTAAGCTGGGTTTGGGCTGTTTGGGCGGGGAGTGGGGGGAAGTGTCCAGCTTATCTTGGTTCCTGCTCACCTTGGTTCCATTTACCTGCAGCTCTGCCATTCTCCCCGTCCAGGCAGTGTGGACAGAGGCTCTGAGAGGCCCCAACTCTGTGCAGTGGGAGAACGCCCAGCAAAATAAGACAAGGTTGACCTAGCCGGTCGCCAGGAATCAGATGTTGCCAAGGGAGGAAATGGTCACCCACATGCTGCTCAGAGGGCAGAAGTGGCCTCTCTTTGAGGGGAGGGGAAAACTAGGACAGCGGCATCCCCAGCGTAATCCTGCTGCTTGGAGTAAGGGGGGCTCACGTGAAATCACGACAGCTGTCAGGCCCTGCTTCACACAAGGCCTGCCTTGGCCATGCCGTGGTTTTCTGGGTAGCTTAGCTGGGATGCAGCCCAGCTGCTCCCAGCTGTGGGAGCCAGGCACAGAGTGGGAAAATGCAGAAGGCCCATCAGCCACCTACCACCAATGTCAGGTGGCCACTCCTCGTGAGGAAACGTCCTTAAAACTGTCCCTTTATTCTCTGTCTCTTGACCAATGGTGTCAGGTACCTAATTTTAGGACGTGTGGCTATTTAACTTTGTTTTTACAATTTAGGGATGACAGATGCCTTGGTGCACCGCCCATAACCCATTGGCACTCACAGGGCAATGGCTTGGTTTCTTAGCATAGCTACCTAGGAACCTGTGCAGGGTCTGCTCTGGCCACATAAACATGTTCTACTATGTGTGAGCAAGTTAACTGGCCCAGGGGAAGCCCACACCCAGTGATATATGGATAAATAACCCAGATGGGACAACTGTCAGCTGTGTCCCACGTAGAGTACCAGCAAGATTGAGCCCCAATTGCCCTCAAGGGTAAACAGCTCACTAACACTTACTGTACCAGCAGTTCTCCAATCTTCCCTCTCTCCTTTCCCACCCCCCACCAGCACTTCCAGAATTATTGCCCAAGTCAACAACTTACTCGTGAAGCCTTGTTTTGGGGCCAGCTTTTGTGGGGACCTAACATAAAATACTAGGTTTCTATTATTCAACAAGTATTCATTGAACACTGGTGCTCTAAGCATTGTGCTGGACGCAGAAAAGGAAAGAGTAAAGTTAACTAGATCCGATACAGCTCCCCAGTACCTGGCTTCCAGATGCATGCGTGTTTTTAATGGGGAGAAAGGCCGATACACAAACAACATATATTAAATTGCAGAAAGTAAAAAGTTCCATAAAAGAAGAATAGAAAAAAATGCTCTAGAAATTTGAGGTGAAAACAGATATGTCTGGGGGCTGAGTAGGAAAGATGGAAAGGCTCAGGGTGAGGCAGGTGAAAGCTCAACCTGTCCCCTCTGAAGGGAACTGACCACATGAGGCACCGCTCTGGTCCATGCTGGCAGGTGCTGGTGAGGTACGGATCCCCATCATTGCCAGCCAGCTATGGGGTAGGGGGTGGGGGCTAGGTATTAGGGAGCTCAGCTCAGAAGTACACAGGCTTTGCTGGACAGGTCCGCCTCCTATGGGGAGTCTCTCGAATGAAGTCATATTAAGGCACTGACAGTTCTCACAAGGAGAGGGAGGCAAGAGATTGTAGTAACCGTGGCTTTTATTCTCTACATTCTGATGCTTTGACATCTGGGGCCTTGCTGATTTTGGAAGAACCGCCCATCCCTGGGTTAGCCAGTTCCTAGAGACAGGAAACAATCTGTCCATAAGCACACTCTTCAAATACAAACCCACACCCCAACCATCTTCTTTATGGATCTCTTGCTCTCTGGGCCACTATCTGCCTGTCCCGTCACCCCAGGGCCTCGTACATCCTGCCTCATCCTCTCCCTTCTCATAGGAACCACAACAAAGGGTCTTGCCCACAGTTCTTCCCTCTCCCTCCACCTCATGACTGATCCTGGTGCTTCTCCTGGGGCCTCCTGTGGCCTGGTTCACAACCTTCTCTTGGAATCTGTGACTAACAAACTCTCTTTTCAATGGCAGTCGTCTCCTGATCTGTTGGCCTTACTGTTTCTCCAACTTTCAATTAATACACTACATTTTAAAAGAGAGATTCACAGAGTGAAGACAGTAAGAAGCCACGAGGCAGTGAGAGAAGCAAGGTACTGAGACGATAGTGTGGTGTGAGCAAGAGAAACAGAGAGAGAGAACGGCCGAGTCACACGATGACATGTGTTAGGACACTGCTGCAGGGACGGAGGCTCCAGTCATCTAGTGACAAGAGCCGTGCTGTATCTGGAATTAAATTCTAGTTCCTGGACACTGTTGCAAGTTCCCGGCCACCAGGATGCGTGATGGCGGGGTCTGTTTGCTATCTTCTTCAGTACCCACCTATCCCAGAGCATCACCTCCTTATGAAGGTGCAACCTGAGTGTGGCTCTTTGCTCCTGCAAACAGGAAGAGCACAACTGATAGAGTCTGAGTGAAAGGAACACGTGGAAAAGCTACCGGAGAGTCAGTGAATCACAGAATTTTGGCATTGGAGGGACATTAAAACTCTTCTAGCCTCTGGACACAATACGTACTGACCATTAAGGAAGAGATTGACAAATTGGTCTACATTAACAACATATGTTCATCAGAATATACTGTTAAGAAAGGTAGAAGTTAAGCCACAGAGTGGGAAAATATGCTTGGAATACATGTACCACCAAAATAACTTGTATCCAGAATATATAACTCCTACAAATCAATAGGGAAAACCGATGATCCAGTTTTAAAATGTGCTAATGAATTGAATAGGCACGTCACAAAAAGAGAATGTCAAAATGGTAAATAAGCATATGAAATGTCCTTGGTACACGATAATACCAACAGTTGGCAATGATGTAGAGGAACTGGGACTCATACCCTGCTGGTGGGAATGTAAACTGATACAACCATTCTAGACAACTGGCAACATCCACTGGAGCTGAAAGTATGCATACATTATAACACAGCCAATCCACTCCCAGGTATGGTCAACAAGTTAGTGTGAAGTCAAATTAAAGTCAGTCAATTAAAACTTTGCAGAAATCTTCAAAATCTTTTAGACAAAAAATATGTATCTTCACCAAAATACATGTACTAGAATGTACATAGCAACCCTCTTTGTAATAGCCCTCAATTGAAAAACATCCAAATGTTCATCGACAATAAAACAGAATGGATGGCTTTATTTACAGCAGCCAAGACATGGAAACAAACAAAGTGTCCTTTGATGGATGATTGGATAAATAAGTTGTGATATATACACACAACAGAATACTATTCTGCCATAAGATGAAATAGTGCCATTTGTGACAACATGGATTGATCATGAGATTATTATGCTAAGCAAAATGAATCAGACAGAAAAAGTCAAGAACCATATGATTTCACTGATATGTGGGATATAAAACTGAAAGCAACAAAAGAATAAGACAAGCAAATAAAGAAACAAAAACTCATAGACACAGACAATAGTTTAGTGGTTACCAGAGGGGAAGGGAGAAGGGGCATGGTAGCTTAGGGTAAACGGGATCAAGTATACGGTGATGGAAGGAGAACTGACTCTGGTGGTGAGCACACAATGTGATATATAGATGATGTATTACAGGACTGTACACTTGAAACCTATGTAACTTTACTAACCATTGTCACCTCAATAAACTTTAATTAAAAAAAATAAATTGCAGGGTGTTCCTACTGAGGAACATTATACAGTGAGAACGAAAGAACTATAACTCCACACATGAACGTCTCTCACAAACATTATGCTGAGCAAAAGCAGCCTACACTACAGAGTTCCTATGTATGATTCTATTTCTATAAAGTTCAAAATATACAGCTAAAGGCAGAACTGATCTGTGGTGACAGAAGTCAGGACAGTGGTTACTTTGGGGGAGGTTGCATAGCACCTGGGAGGGGGAACAAAGTTATCTTTTGTTGTATGTTCATGACTTACACTCTGCTGTATATATCTTTTACTTCAATATAGGTATTTATTAGAAATAATCTGCTAGCCTTCCTTCCTATTAATTTATTATGGAGGCCCCACTACATCTCTCCAACAATTAGTCATTCACTCTGTTTCTGCTTAAGATGCTCTCAAGTAACAGACAGGCAAGAAGCAAATTCTTTCATCACAGAATAGAGACGAGATGGAGTGAATTCTTCTAAGGATCATGTCACCAAATGACCAATATACTTATTTTTATAAATTCACCTATAATCTTATAAATATATTCATGAACATAAGAAATATAAATATACACTTCTTCTGGAGGCATTTATGTGTGAATCAGCCTTTCACTTTTACCTGTGAGGAGATCCTTCTTCCTCTTTGTAGTTTTTTAAATATCTTTTTTGCAAATCATCTTTATTGCTTCCAATTTGTTTTCTTTCCCTCATTCTTTCACCAAGGACTTTTCTCAAATTTGTTTTCTGACAGTAGCCAAATTTTAACATTTTAATGGCCATGCAATATCAGATCCTTCCTCAGAGATTTATACTTACGATGAATGGGGTATTGACCTTATATGGAAACATTAAAATATACTTTTCTGAACAGTAAATATAGCCATAAGAAGTACAAACCCCATAATGTTTCTTAACAATTCTTATAATTGCTACTGTGAAGAGAATTAAAAATCAGACAAATTAATTTTGCAGGTATCTCCAAAAGCTATTAAAATTGTATCATCCAATATGAAGTCCTATGATTATATAAAATTTGTAACTAACATTAGTGCTATTGAAGCTAGTCAAAGAATTCTCAAATTGCTAGAATTCTGGTGAATTAAAAACAATGGCTTTTAAAAGATTTCAGAACTCACAATAAACTGAAAAATTCACGAACAGTTAGCTGAAACTCAAAAGAATTAAAAAATGTTATAGAAAAAATAAATGTAAATGCTGAGAATGTGAAAGGGAGACTCTCACCCTTGGGAAGGCGTGAACACAGAAACACTGTAACTACTGTCGTCTTCCTTATTCATTAATTTGAATCTCAGGCTAATGAGTCTTCCACCACATCTCGCTTTAACTTGTATATGACACTAGACACAGAGTCGCTGTTTGCAGAGAGACAGGGACAAAGAGAGAGGAGACAGGAACAGAGAAAATGTAATGAAGGAACATTTGTTACTATTTTTTCCAGGTTTATTGAGATAATTGGTAATTGACATATAACATTGTGAAAGTTTAAGGTCTAGCACATGTTGCTTTGATGCATTTATATATTGCAAAATGATCACCACCATAGCGTTAGCTAACACCTCCATCACGTCACACAATTACCATTTTGTTCTTGTGCTGAAAACATCGGAAGTTGCTCAGAGACAAGGGACGTTTATTGAAAACCTGCTCTATGCAAGATACCATACAGTTGCATAAAAATAAGAAAGTTGTCAAGGTAACGATAACAAACACACAGTGCTTGTACACTAGGTACTGTCCACAGCACTTAACATATACTGTATTAGTTCGCTTTAATCCTTACACCAGCATAAAGTAGGTACTAGTATCATTATTGTCACTTGGATGTAGTAACTGAGAAATGGGGAGTTTAAGTAACTTGTCCAAAATCGCACAGCTAGAATGTGGCAAAGCTGGGTTTGAACCTTTGTAGTTTGTGCAGTAGAATCTATGTAATGTGACTTAGCATAATGCGCTGAGTAGACAATGATCAACCTCAGGGCATGGGACCCCTCAGTCATAGCTCCATTGAAGGATCAGCTGAGAAATAAAAGGAGACCAAAAAAAATCTATTTAGCAACTTGGCAAGAAAACTATGTTAAAGGAAGGCTTCTGATTAGTGTTGAGCTTTCCTCTTTCCAGGGTAAGCCCTTATTATCTTTTACAGGTGCCTTCATTACCATGTCAAATTAAGAGCTGACACTGGGTCTCCTCTTCTGCCACTTTGCCCCGAGCGCTGCTCTCATTCAGCCAGGTTAAACCATCTTCCTTAATTACCAGCGGAGGCTCCGTCTTGCACAAGGAGAGTTTGGATGATAAATTCAAACAAGGGACCTTTGTTTTGTGCATGCAGTTGGGCATCACAGTCACCTTAATTATGCAATGATGTCACCGGGCCAAGGGGACGCTCTAAGGGCTTAATAACTGCGAGGCCTGGGAGGCCCATGAGTAATGGGCATTTTGCATGGGTACACCTCCTCTCCTGGGCAGAGCCAGCTGCAAATGGGACGCAGAGGCAGGGAGTCAGTGGGGCCTTCTCTGCATTAGGGAAGCAGTATAGTGCAGAGGACAGAGCATGGCTTTTGGGAGCAGATAGGTTTGTGCTTGAATTCTGGCTGGGTAATGACCTTGCTGTGTGCCCTTGGAAGACTTTCCTCAGATTGCTACAGAAAAACGGGGTAATGATATCTAACTCACAGGATTGTGAGGAGCCAAGTAGATCGTGTATTTTAGTACCTATTACAGTTTCCGGACAGAGTAATATCAGTGTTGGTGCCACAAGAGGAGGGAAACCCCCTTTGTCATTAACAGTATCTCAGATGAAACCCCGGACTGGGACCTTCTGTTATTGTCCAGGCGTGTCACCAAAGACCTGGGTTTGTGATCTTACGCTAGGATCTTGAACAAATTACTTCACCTTCTGAGCCTCAATTTTCCTTTTGTTAAAGGACCTAAGATTGTGAGGCTTGACTGAGACCATGGATGGCAAAGAACCCCACACACTGCCTTCATTTACTTCCAAATGGGGGTGCGAAACAAAGTTTGGGGAGCACAGCAAAGGAGGCCCATGGTTTCTTCCCAACTATGCGAACGTTTTATTGCTTCGAGAGAAAGATTTTTAAACTGCTGTGCTACAGTAGTATTCTGTCATGGAGAAGCGCTGTTTTCCTGCTTATTTTATTTTCTCTGGCCAGCTGATTGGCTACTGGACTGAATAATCACTTTGGCTTCCTGCCTTCTCTTCCCCACTCCCCTGCTCACCTTGGCCTCCAGTTGGCCCACATTGGCTACAAGCTGGAGATAGGATATAATACATGGATCTTACCCTTCCTTCTTCCCCAGCAGCTTCTACTGCTCCCCACCCACCGCTGGTTCCACTGTGCTCCTGGCCACCCACCAGATAAATCCCCTGCTACAAGTTTTCAGTCTTTCCCAAGAGCAGGCAGGAATCTTCCTTCCTCTCTTTGGGGGACAAGTAAGAACTCCCACAGCACTCACTTGTGATGCAGCCATGGCCTCCTGCATCCACCACTAATGGGAGCACAATGCCCACTGGTTGGGACTTTCTAGAGAGAGATAGAGAGAGAGAGAGAGAGAGGAGGGAGGCTCCCTCTACCATCCATCCACAGGGGAGACCGGATTTCACATGCATGGCGCCCACCCAATGAATAAGAGCCCCCAGGCTCTTATGGAAGTTTCTAGAGATGATCGCAGATGTGGTTTGAACACTGAGGGAAAGGACTTGGCATCAAGGCAGCTGTGCACCATTTCGCGGCGATGACTTGGCAGCTTCATTGGATCAAGTCAGCCCCAGTGTGCGCTTCTGGGAAATTTCTCTGCCATGAAGACAAGGCCACCCATGCAAACTATTGCCTTCTTGCTGATCCACATCTTATTTATAGTGTCAGTCCTGTGAAACAAATGTTTTCAACCATACATCTGCAAGCATTTTTGGTCTTAGTACACACCACTAGAAGTCCCATTTGGGTATTTCTAAGGGGATCAATGAGAAAGCATACTCACCTGCAAAAAAAAAAAAAAAAAAAAAAAAACCAGAAAAAAACTACAACAACAAAAAACCTGTACTGAACAGGTGGCAGAATTCATACCGGTGCAAAGTCAAGGCCACATATAGTTTGTACAGACAGGGCATGGCTTCTGCCCCTCCCAGACCACCAGGAGACCCTCTCTGATGTTTTGGCCAGTGGATACTTGTTTCCCACTAGGAATGGAGTGGATGGGATAAGACAGAACATGCCCAAGGTTGTGCCAGTTCTTCTTACTCAAGAGCCACATGCTTTATCATGTCAAATGAGGAAAATATTTTGTCTTCCACCTAGCTTGGGGGCTTCCCATTCTGGCAAGGATTACACGGATGCCAACGCAAGCCGTCTGCTAGGAATGTGAGCGAACTGGCTGAGTACAGAGCCCTCATGATCCGACAAGCTGCTGCATTTGGAATACAAGGAGTCACTTCTCGTGTTATCTTGTTCTTTGGGCTTTACAGGGACGCAATTCTCTCCCTTGTGAATTTGAATCTACCTTCCCCCTTGTGAAGGCAAATTTTACAGTTCTGTCTCTGACATGAATTTGTTCAATCCTCTTAGAACATATCCCTAAATTGTTGGTAATTTTTTTTCTCCAGCTAAAAACACCAGGAGAAACATGATGCTTCACCTTCCTCCTCTCCCCCAACCTCACTCTCACCATTAAATAGAGCCACAGGGACCCAGCCCTGTCCCATTAGGCGTCCAGGCTTTTGCTTATGCTGCTCCAGCCCTGGAGTAACCTTCCTTCCCGGCCCCACTTCCTTTTAAGGTGCAAGACAAGAGCCATATTTCTCAGGAAACCTCTCTTAACCATCCCAGAAAAAAAAAAAATCCCATATTTAGTTCACATGTCTTCATTTCTGAACGTTCTCTTCAGTGCCTCTGATCTTTCCACTGATCTGGTTTTCTGCTCTTGTGCCTGTGCTATACTATTTTTTTAACTTGTTATTTTTTATTACAATATGCAAAATTACTAGGTACGAACTCCTTAGTCTTACAGCTCTACAACTATCTAACTAAATGTGCTTTACAAATAAATACAAATAAAACTGTAACACTGGTAAACTTCAAATTATCCCAATGTGTTGCCATAGCAAAGTTGTTTGTCAGAAGTGAACAAGGTACGCGGGGCTACGGGGCAGGTCCTTTGCGACAGGGAGCACAGGAAGCTCTACTGGCCAAGCTCTCCGGGGAGATCGGCCACAGTTGCTAGGCACGACCCAGGCCGTGTAATATGCTGGAGCTGTGGGTTAGGGGAGAGCTGAGGCTGTGCAGAGACACCTGAGGTCCTGCCCTGGTATCCAGACAACGTTGTGAGGGCTGCAGGGCTGGATCCATCCCCAGGGCAGTGGCAGGAAGCAGGGTACCAGGTCAGACCAGGGCCAGCTGTGAGGCCCACTGATGATGCTTTCGCAGCTAGTCTGGTAAACTAGCAGTGACATCAGTCTCAGTGTCGGGGATGGGAGGACAGAAATTTTAAATCTGCTACTACCTGCTCAAACCTCTTGCAGTCACCATGTGGTGAAGTAGGAACATGTTAGTGTCTTCTCCCCACCAGGCTCTTTGAAGAAAGTTCCAGGACTGAACAACACAACAGAACGTAGGGATCCTCAGGCCTGTTTGTGACTTTCTTGATGCTGACATTTTGTTATACCCAAGTTTTACTTTCTGACAAAATAAATGAGAAAAATATTGGACAAACTCTTGCTGAGCAGAATAATAAATCAAGGTGGTACTTAACATGCTTGTCAAGTTAAGTCCTCTTTAATACAGCCTTGAAAGTTGTCTCAGCACATGTCAGGATGCTACATACTGGAGCTTTCCATGAAGACAGAGCCTTCCCCCTCCCAGACGTGTGGCCTTTCCAATATTGGATTCATGATCGGTCTGTTACTGGTGGCACCTGAGGCCTGGGGGTCCCATGACTTTTCCCCCTCATCCCTCTATGTCCAGCTTCAATCAGTCCATCAGAGAGAGAGCCCTCGAGGGCAGGAATTCTTTCTTCCTGCAGCCAGAGAGCCAGCAGGGCTCCGACATGAAGCAGGGGCTCAGCACCGTGCTGAAAAGGGAGGTAAGAGGCCCCCGGTACAGATGCCAGCGGGCTGGGTCCTTTTAGTCTTGGAGCTTACTAGAAGATGAGGCAGGATGCGACTCATTTGAGTCTTTGGGAGAGTTTGGGGGGTCAAAGTGGCAATCCTCCCACTGCAGAGAGGTGGCCAGGGACTGGCTTCTCTTCAAGTGAAGTAGTATCATTGGGGATCCCAAGGGCACTTCTTTTTCAAAAATAAAAACCCCATCATTTGTTACTTTTCGACTAGTGCTCCTCCAATTGTAATGTGCACACAAATCACCTGGGGATCTTGATAAAATGCAGATCCTCCTAAGTCCGGGGTGGGGACCTGAGACTCTGCATTCTAATGAGCTCCCAGGGCATGCTGCTGCTGCTGCCCCACAGTTCACACTCTAAGCAGTGAGCCCTGAAGGACTACACATCACACAGATGTCTGTTCTTTCTGTAATAGCATGGTCTTCATCAGATGTGCAACTTGACTTCACATCTACAGTGGCCTGCAGACAGGATGGGAAGATGCTAAGTGTGCAAAGGTGAAAGGATGGGTTTGTTTACCAACGGTTCCGACAAATGCATCCCCTCTTTTAAGTTCACCAGGTTTCCACAAAGATACTCTTTATGTTCTTCAAATTGAAGAAGTGCATTCTGGGCATGTAAGGGGTTAAAGGGGCCAGAGACAGTGAGAGAAAGCTCCCTTTTCATGGCATTTCTAACAAGCTGAACCTGATCCAAACCTTGTTCAATGAGCACTTATTTTATACAAATAAGATCACAGGCACATACTCATCTCTAATTAAACCAGAAAGGAAGCATTTGTTCTAATTGGACTGCATAGCTCAAGAATTAATTGTGGGATTGTTTCGAATTGCAATCTTGTGACCTGTTCCCCCAAAGTGGGGAAAGCCCCTATTTTAGGAGTCTTACGCTATGTAATTTTTTCTGAACTTTTTTTCCCTTTTAATTCCTGGAAACCTTAGTGCAAGTTGAACTGATGATTTTCAAACAAAAGCAAAAACTTCTAAGGGCAGCTTACTGTGCAGTGTTACAAAAGCCTTGGCAAAGGTGAAAATAACTCAATTTAGCACAATATTCTAATGTGCCCCTGAGAAAGTGCCCTCATAATTAAGGATTTGCACAATTTCTATGGGGGGAATCACGTGTCACATTATTTATCAATGTCAAAAGAGTCACTTTTGTATTCGGCAGTCTGGATTGCCTGGAAATAAGATATTCTCACCAAATGCTATTCTCAAGCCACATTCAGCCAAAGGTGCGAGAGGTTTTCGTTGGCACATCTGATGTGCTCGGGTGGCATTGATTGCCATTGAGTTTGCAAAGGATTACTTGAGAGGGCTTGGCATGATCAGTTTGTGCGCTGCCCCCCTCTGCCTGGGCTCTCTCTTTCGCATCTTGTACATATAGCTTGCTGACAAACACTGGTTATTTGCCTGTTGCTGTTCTCTGCGCAGAGAGAACAAGCTGGATCTTTGCCCTACAAAAGCTAAAAAATGAAAGGATACAGTTATGCCATCCTTAACTGCACACACTGAACCCCTAGGGACCAGGGGCAGATGTCTTTAGAGGACGGGGCAGGCTGGGACTGAGATGGTCTTTCGCATCTGGAGAGGCCCCAGTCCATCGGTGTGGCTCTGCTCACCTAGCTCTGCTTTGGTTACTAATACTCTGCCAGAGGCAAAAGGAAATCCAGTTCACTGCCAAGAACTAGCTTGAGCTTGTGATGCTGACACTTGGAAAAGTCTTGCTTTGACTTGTACATGGAAAGAGTACATTTCAAGTTGAATGTCAGTGATGGAGAAAAGGGGGGTGCTTGATTGAGATGGTCTTCCCGTGCAATGCTGCATTTCATGTTAATGACACTTTAACAGAACATATTCATGAGCAGATCCTACGATTTCTGTTGGATGTTTTTCCACCTCACAGCCTTTACTGCGTCAAATGTACAAGTCTACACAGTTGCTTGCTATCAAATGCAAGACCTGCTATCCTTGAGTAAGTTTTAGGGATGGAAAACGAGGACAACTTTGCCAGAATTACGTAACATGAAGCAACCCAAAGCAGACTGTAGTAATCGAGGACAGGTAAATGGATCTGAACTAAGACCAGGACCTTTTTACTTTGAGGATGGATTTTAATGAACATCAGTAGAGATGCACTGACTGAGGAGTGTGCCAGCAGACTCATACGTGAACTATCCACGAAACAGCCTCTACACTGCCGGCATGATGCCAGGGCAAGTGGAAGACAAATGAAGAATAAAAGGCATCATTTTTCCCCACAAGGAGGGCGTAAATATAACAACTATGAAACGCTGAGTAGACTGTAAGGGAACTTCTCACTAAACTGTGAGGTCCCTAAAGGGCTGGCTTAGATCTTTGCATTCCCATAATTTAATATGGGAGCCAATCCTTGGCTCAGCCAGTCTTTGTGGAATGAGTGGATGAGCAACAAGAGATAGACTATAACTAAGGTGAAGCAGGGATAACCACTGCCATACCCGTTCAGAAGGGGACAGCCCAGTGTGGGATTGAATAAGTGAAGAAGGATCCTGAAGGATGAATTAAGCCTCAATGCAAAGAAAGATCCAGAATATCCTGTGGTGTCTAAATTGCCTGATTCCTGTTCCTGGCCTTCCTTACTCTACTGAACGTCCTACGACCATAGGCTGTATCTGGCTCCATTCAATGCAGAGAAAATTTGATTTATAGACTCCTAATCCCGCTGCTCATATTGGGTAACAATCTTTGCACCATGTGCTAAATATATGCAAAAACAAAAAGGCAACAAAAACAAATGCTAATTTGTGGTTCATTTTGTTTGTTGCACACAATTTTATGAATCCAAACCTTTTAATCATATATTTTTCACATATAAAATAATATGCATATATGAGTATGTTAAATATTTTAAGATTCAGTTGTTTAAATAAAATTTAGAATACCTGTTATATCAATCAGGATAGGTTAAGCCATGCAGTGGTAACAAATGAGCTCTGAAATCTCAATGGCTTTGCACACCAAAAGTTTTTTTCTCTTATTCTGCTATATGTTCAGGTATGTGGCAGGGAGGGGTTTTTTTATTATTATTCTATAGGAACCAGGCTCACATCTCTAGACCTTATAGGAAGGAAAGACACAGCGGAGAAGGGTCATATTTCAACTTTAGTACAATTTAGCCTAGAAATGACACAAACCACTTTTGTCTACAGCCCACTGGTCAGAACTAGTCACATGACCTGCCTAACCACAAGGGTCTAGAGGAGAGTGGATGGAATTGTGCTGAGTGCCGTCATCCTTTCTAGAATCACTCTCTGTAAGGAAATGTCAAAACCAACACAGTGGTGAACACATTGCTCTCATGAGGGGTAATCCCCTTCAAGAAGACATTTTTTCTTTCTCTGTAGTCTTGAGAAAACCTGAAGTGGAGGGTAGCAGGATATGGGTAATAGAATACCCAAATGAGGCTGCCTTTGGCATCCTGACTCCCATAGCAAATATAAATTTCAAAAACACAACAGAGGAAATGGCAGTCACCACTGGTTAAAAACTTACCAGGGAAATCATCAACTTCTAACAATAAAGCTCAAACTACTAGCTAAGAGGCCTCTTTGATCTTTTCTAGGACACCAGGGTACCTCTTAATTTGGTGATACCAAAGGGCTATAAAGAGTCTAGACCAGAGGGGTGACGTCATAGGAATGGCGGCAGCAGGGCGCACTTTCTGAGTTCTCCTCCAGATCTTGTTGCAAACGGGAACTATAACCCATCGAGGAAATTTTCGCTCACCACACAATATAGTGGAGAGATTCGTGGATTGCTTGAAGCTAAGAAATTCTTGGGGGTAAGCTAACTGGACGGAGCAAGGAGAGGAGGAGGAGAAGCGGCGTGGGAGCGCCCGGCCGGCAGTGGCGGGAGAGCCCAGCCCCCAGCGGAGCCTCAGCTGGCGGGGGCGAGGACCGAAAACCACGGAGCCGGGCAGGCGCGGGATCCCAGGCGGAGCGGAGAGCGCAGAGACCGGGGGTAGGCCCTTTCCCTGCTCCCACGGCTGATTTCTCCCGCCGGGAAGGCGGCGCGCCCTGCGGCGGACGGGGGCGCAGTCTCCATACCTGGGCCCCTCCCCCCCCCTGCTCTCCCAATCCTACCCCGCCCTTCCAGAGATTGGGACTGGAAACCGCGGTGCAGCCCCGCTGTGCCGGGCGCGCATGGGAGCCCAGGCGAAGCGGAGAGCGCAGAGACCGGGAGGCGGCTCTTTCCCTGCGTCCCGCGGCTGATTTCTCCAGCCGGGAAGGCGGCGCGCCCTGCGGCGGACGGGGGCGCAGTCTCCATACCTGGGCCCCTCCCCCCCCCTGCTCTCCCAATCCTACCCCGCCCTTCCAGAGACTGGGACTGGAAACCGCGGTGCAGCCCCGCTGTGCGGGGCGCGCACAGGGGCCCAGGCGGAGCGGAGAGCCCAGAGACCGGGAGGCGGCTCTTTCCCTGCGTCCCGCGGCTGATTTCTCCCACCGGGAAGGCGGTGCGCCCTGCGGCGGACGGGGGGCGCAGTCTCCATACCTAGGCCCCTCCCCCACCCCGCTCTTCCAATCTTACCCCGCCCTTCCAGAGACTTAAACCGGCCCCTGAACCGAGAAGTGGTATCTAACGCTCACGTTTTGGGAAGCCTGACGGGCAGCCCTGACCCAGGCAGACTGGGCAGTGTGCGTGATTTTGGCTGCGCTAGGAGAGAAGAGACGCCTCCACCCCCAGCCACCACCTTTTCTGGCCTGCGGGAAGAGGGCGACGCACGGCTGGGCTGGGAGAGTGAAGACCCCTCCATCTCCAGCCCCCACCCTTCCTGGCTTGCCTAGGGTGGGGTGGGTGCAGCGGCCGAGACACACCCGGAGATCAGCAGTGAGGCAGGCGCAGCTCTGGGCTTTCAGCAGATCAGAAATCTCCTGCCCGCACTCACACACACACACTGAAGAGGTGCCTTAAGACTCAAGAGTTTTGGTCACATATCTGGTGGTGCCACTCTCAGTGTGCATTTGTGCAGGCAAGGGCAGAAACTGCACTGATATTGTAAAAACTATCATCCAGACCCCTCAGGCCCACGCTTTTAAGTCTGCAGTCCCAAAGTCTCTCTGGGCACCAGGTGACCGGCTCTGCCTGCGCAATAAGCAGGGGGCTCCTTGGTACAGCAGAGAACAACCTGGACATTGCTTGGTGGGCTTAGGCCGAGACTGTCGCTGCTTTTTGTATTGCTTTGTTTTGTCTTGTTTTGCTTTGTCTTTATATCTTTGATATCTTTGCCTCTGTCGAGTGGGGTTATCAGGTGGTTTTTGCATGTGAACGTATTTGATATTTTTCTTTGTTGTTGTTGTTGTTGTTGTGCTTGGTGATTTGCTTTGTTCTGAAACTGCCCTGCCGGGGCCCAGCTTGTGAGGCACGGTCAGCAGATCAGAAATCTCCCGCCCGCACCCATACACACACACTGAAGGAGTGCCCTAGGACTCACGAGCTCTGGACAAAGGACTGGTGGTGCTCCTCTCGGTGTGCATACGTGCGGACAAGGGCAGAAGCTGCACTGACTTTGTGGAGGCTATCATCCAGACCCCTCAGGCCCACGCTTTTAAGTCTGCAGTCCCAAAGTCTCTCTGAGCACCAGGTGACCGGCTCTGCCTGCGCAATAAGCAGGGGGCTCTTTGGTACAGCAGAGGACAACCTGGTCATTGCTTGATGGGCTCAGGCCGAGACGGTCGCTGCTTTTTGTTTTGCTTTGTTTTGCTTTGCTTGGTTTTGTTTTGCTTTATCTTGTATCTTTGATATCTTTGCCTGTGTCGAGCGGGGGTTATCGGCTGTTTTTTTTTTTTGTTTTTTTTTGTTTTTTGTTTTTTGTTTTTTTTTTTTTTGTTTTTTGTTTTTTTTTTTTTTTTTTCCTCTTTGCTGTTGTCGTTGCTGCTGTGCTTGGTGATTTGCCTTGTTCTGGGACTTCCCTACCGGGGCCCAGCTTGGGTGGCACGGGACTCGGCATATCTGGGGGCCAACTCCAGACCAAATCGGAGTGCAGCCGGGGTTGACCTGAAGGTCACATACCTAGAGGGGGTTCTCGGCAGGCTCTGGAGCCCATAGAGGCCAAATCACATTGGGGTGGTCAACCCTCACGCAGCAGAGTGCCCTGCGGGGGGCAGAGCCAAGTCTCACGGCAGGTCAGCCCAGGAGTTGACCCCACCTGCTCATTAGCGGGAAGCAATTAAAGATCTTCTTGAACGGGACAGTGTACACAACACAAGACTCACCTTTGGAGCACACGCAGAGGAGGACGACGTGGTGCGAGTCAAATATAAAGGACACATACTACACAAGATAACCTAGCAAGAACTAAGAACTCTAGGGGATCTACCTAATATATCAAAATAAACACAGTCAGCCAGAATGGGGAAACAAAGATACACGTCCCAAATAAAAGAACAGAAGAAGCTTCCACAACTGGAACCAAATGAAGCAGACGTATCCAACCTCTCAGAGACAGAGTTCAGAACACTGGTGATAAGAATGTTTAAGGAGCTTAGAGAAGACATAAAGAAGGATGTAGAAATCATAACAAACGAGCTTAGAGAAAACATAAAGAAGGATGTAGAAATCATAACGAAAAACCAGTTGGAACTAAAGAACACAATTACCGAAATTAAGAACTCACTTGAAGGAATTACCAGCAGGCTAGATGAAGCAGAGGATCGAATCAGCGACTTAGAAGACAAGGTAGCAGAGATCACCCAAACGGAACAACAAAAAGAAAAAAGAATAAAAAACAATGAAGATGGCCTAAGAGACCTCTGGGATAACATCAAGCGCAACAACATGCGCATCATAGGAATACCAGAAGGTGAAGAGAGCAAGCAAGGGATTGAGAACATATTTGAAGTAATAATGTCTGAAAACTTCCCCAACCTCATGAAGGAAACCAACATACAAGTCCAGGAAGTGCAGAGAGTTCCAACCAGGATTAACCCAAACAGGTCCACACCAAGACACATTATAGTTAAAATGGCAAAGCTTAAAGACAAAGAGAGAATCCTAAAAGCAGCAAGAGAAAGACGGAGGGTTACATACAAGGGAACTCCCATAAGACTATCAAATGAGTTTTCTACAGAAACATTGAAGGCCAGGAGGGAGTGGCAGGAGATACTTAAAGTGATGGAAAACAAAGGCCTACAACCTAGATTGCTTTATCCAGCAAGGCTATCATTTAAAGTTGATGGAGAGATAAAGAGCTTTCCAGAAAAAAATAAGCTAAAGGAATTTATTACCACCAAGCCAGCATTGCAAGAAATACTAAAAGGTCTTCTGTAAATAGAAGAAAGATCAAAACAACCTAACTACAAATTTAAAAATGGCAATATCTATGTACCTATCAATAATCACTTTAAATGTAAATGGATTAAATGCTCCAATCAAAAGACATAGGGTGGCTGACTGGATAAGACAGCAAGACCCTTGTATATGCTGTATACAAGAGACTCACCTCAGAACAAAAGACACACACAGGCTGAAAGTGAAGGGTTGGAGTAAGATATTTCATGCAAATGGAAACGAGAAAAAAGCTGGAGTTGCAATACTTATTTCTGACAAAATAGACTTTAAAATGAAGAACATACTAAAAGATAAAGATGGGCACTATATAATAATAAAGGGATCGATCCGACAAGAGGACATAACCCTAGTAAACATCTATGCACCCAACATAGGAGCACCTAAATATATAAAACAGGTACTGACTGACATAAAGGCAGAGATCAACAGTAACACTATTATAGTCGGGGACTTCAACACACCTCTGACCACAAGGGACAGGTCTTCCAGACAGAAAATCAATATGGAAACAACAGCCTTAAATGATACATTGGACCACTTGGATTTAATCGATATTTTCAGAACATTTCACCCCAATGCTGCAAAATACACCTTCTTCTCAAGCGCACATGGAACATTTTCCAAGATAGATCATATGTTAGGCCACAAAACAAGTCTTGATAAATTTAAGAAAATTGAAATCATACCAATTGTCTTCTCTGATCACAATGCTATGAAATTAGAAATGAACTACAGGAAAAAAACGGGAAGACACACCAATTCATGGAGGCTGAATAACTTATTACTAAATAATGAATGGGTCAAGCAGGAGATCAAGGAAGAAATCAAAAGATATTTCGAGATAAATGAAAATGAAAACACGACGACCCAAAATCTTTGGGATGCCGCGAAAGCAGTCCTAAGAGGGAAATTCATAGCTTTGCAGGCCTACCTAAAGAAACAAGAAACATCACTAATCAACAGTTTATCTTCACATTTAAGGGATCTGGAAAAAGAACAGCAAAATAAGCCCAAAGGGAACACAAGGAAGGAGATAATAAAGATCAGAGCAGAATTAAATGAAATAGAAACCAGAAAAACAATACAAAAGATCAATGAATCCAAGAGTTGGTTCTTAGAGAAGATAAACAAAATCGACAAACCATTAGCCAGACTCATTAAAAAAAAGAGAGAGAGGACCCAAATTAATAAAATCAGAAACGAAAGAGGAGAAGTGACAACGGACACTGCAGAAATACAAAGAGTTTTAAGAAGTTACTATGAGCAACTATATGCCAACAAATTTGACAATTTGGAAGAAATGGACAATTTTCTAGAGGCGTACAACCTTCCAAGGCTAACTCAAGAAGAAACAGAAAACCTGAATAGACTGATTACCACCACGGAAATTGAATCAGTAATCAACAGTCTCCCAACAAACAAAAGCCCTGGACCAGATGGCTTTACAGGTGAATTTTACAAAGCGTTCAAAAAAGAATTATCACCAATTCTCCTCAAGCTCTTCCAAAAAATCCAGAAGGAGGGAAGACTCCCAAACACTTTTTACGAAGCCACTATCACCCTGATCCCAAAATTAGACAAAGACACCACAAAAAAAGAAAACTACAGGCCGATATCTTTAATCAACATAGATGCAAAAATCCTCAACAAAATATTAGCAAACAGAATTCAGCAATACATTAAAAAGATCATTCACCACGATCAAGTGGGATTCATTCCTGGTATGCAGGGGTGGTTCAACATCCGCAAATCTATTAATGTGATACACCACATTAACAAAATGAAAAATAAAAATCACATGATCATATCAATAGATGCAGAAAAAGCATTTGATAAAATCCAACAGCCATTTATGATAAAAACCCTTAAGAAAGTGGGAATAGAGGGATCTTATCTCAACATAATAAAGGCCATATATGACAAACCCACAGCTAACATCATACTCAATGGGGAAAAGTTAAAACCATTCCCCCTAAGATCAGGAACAAGGCAAGGATGCCCATTATCTCCGCTTCTATTCAACATAGTTCTGGAAGTTCTTGCCACAGCAATCAGACAAGAAAAAGAAATAAAAGGCATCCAGATTGGTAAGGAGGAAGTAAAGTTATCATTGTATGCAGATGATATGATACTATATATAGAGAACCCTAAAGACTCCACCAAGAAGCTATTAGAGCTGATAGATGAATTTAGTAAAGTGGCAGGATACAAAATTAATATTCAGAAATCAGTTGCATTTGTATATACCAATAATAAAACATCAGAAGGAGAAATTAAAAAAACAATCCCATTTACAATCGCTCCAAAGACTATAAAATACCTGGGAATAAATTTAACCAAAGAAGTAAAAGATCTATACTCAGAAAATTATAAGACACTGATGAAAGGAATGAAGGAAGATATAAATAGATGGAAACACATATCATGTTCATGGATAGGAAGAATTAATATAGTTAAAATGTCCATACTGCCTAAGGCAATATACATATTCAATGCAATTCCTATCAAACTGCCAACGTCGTTTTTCACAGAAATAGAACATATAATCCTAAAATTTATATGGGACCATAAAAGACCCCGAATAGCAAAGGCAATCTTGAGAAATAAGAACAAAGTGGGAGGTATAACAATACCTGACTTCAAATTATACTACAAGGCTACAGTAATCAAAACAGCATGGTACTGGCATAAAAACAGACACATAGATCAATGGAACAGAATAGAGAGTCCAGAAATAAATCCACGCCTATATGGCCATTTAATCTACGACAATGGAAGCAAGAATGTACGATGGAGTAATGACAGTCTATTCAATAAATGGTGCTGGGAAACCTGGACAGACACATGCAAAAAAATGAAGTTGGACCACCTCCTTACACCATATACAAAAATAAATTCAAAATGGCTTAAAGACTTAAATGTAAGGTCTGAAACCATAAAATACCTAGAAGAAAATATAGGAAGAAACTTCTCAGACATTACCCGGAGTAAGATTTTTACTGATATACACCCTCGCGCGAGGGAACTAAGAGAAAGAATAAACATGTGGGATTATATCAAACTAAAAAGTTTTTTCACAGCAAAGGAAACCATCAATAAAACAAGAAGGGATCCTACTGAATGGGAAAAGATATTTGCCAGTGATATATCTGATAAGGGATTAATATCACAAATCTATGGAAAACTTACTCAACCCAACTCCAAAAAAACAAACGATCCAATTAAAAAATGGGCAGAGGACTTGAAGAGACATTTTTCTGAAAAGGACATACAGATGGCAAACAGACATATGAAGAAATGCTCAACCTCACTAACCATCAGAGAAATGCAAATAAAAACCACAATGAGATACCACCTCACCCCAGTCAGAATGGCTATCATCAATAAATCAACAAACAACAAGTGCTGGCGCGGATGTGGAGAAAAGGGAACGCTTGTGCACTGTTGGTGGGATTGCAGACTGGTGCAGCCGCTATGGAAAACAGTATAGAGGTATCTCAAAATTCTGAAAATGGAACTACCTTATGATCCAGTAATTCCACTCCTAGGTATCTATCCGGAGAAATCCAGAACTTCAATTCAAAAATCTCTATGCACTCCTATGTTTATTGCAGCACTATACACAATAGCTAAGACATGGAAACAACCAAAATGCCCATCGGTAGATGACTGGATTAAGAAACTGTGGTACATTTATACAATGGAGTATTATGCAGCCATAAGGAAGAAAGAAATCTTACCATTTGCAACAACATGGATGGATCTAGAGAACATTATGTTAAGTGAAATAAGTCAGACAGAGAAAGATAAGTTCCATATGATCTCACTTATTTGCGGATTCTAAAGAAAAGAATAAGTGAATGAACTAATCAGAAACTGTTTGGGAGACAATGAGGAAAAACTGAGGGTTGCTAGATGGGCGGGGGGAGTGGGGGGTGGGGGGGAGGGTGAGGGGATTGGAGGGCAGTCGGTGACCACAGGATGGCCACGGGGTTTGAAAATTAATCTGGGGAACGTAATTTGGTGGTTACCAGAGCGTAAGGGGGTTGGGGGGTGGGGGATGAGGGTGAGGGGGATCAAATGTACGGTGATGGAAGGGGAGCTGACTCTGGGTGGTGAACACAGTGTGATTTATGGATGATGTGATACAGAATTGCACACCTGAAATCTATGTAATTTTACTAACAATTGTCACCCCAATAAATTAAAAAAAAATAAAATAAATTAAAAAATAAAAAATAAAAAAAAATAAAAAATAAAAAAAAAAGAAAATAATGACAGGACATTTTTCCATATTACTTTGGCAAAAAGAAAAAAAAAAAAAAAAAAAAAAGAGTCTAGACCAGGAGCCACAGCCTATGGAAGGGATGAGCGAAGTCTGACAAGGAGATGCTGAGAGTAGAGTAACCGTTTGACCCAATCTTCACATTTAAGACATCTCCAATTCTGTCTGGTTGTCATTTCTAACTAGGGATACCGTATAATTCTGAAAATATACCACGTATATTAAACGTTTAGAATATATCGTAAGATTTTTTTAAAGACCTATTTGGTATTTCTTCCTTTTTAAAAATACTGAGAACTTGAAAAATTGAAAATTTAAAACATCAAAAATCCCCGAACCCCTGACAGGCCTTATCAAGGCTAAACAATCCTGTGAGTTAGTTTAAAAAACTCGGTTGAAAACGCGTGTGGATGCTAGCCCTCTAGATGTTCTAACCTGATACCACCACAGGGTATCAGCAGGGTGACTGACCACGTGGACAAAGGCAAGAAGACCCACTGATGGTGGGGACCTTCCACCGCAGGTTTGCAGCCCAGCCTGTGTGGCTTGTACCTGGCCTCTGGCATCTCTGAGGGAGGTCACTCTAGCCACCAAAGTCTTGAAGTGTAACTGAGAGAAGTTCGTCAGATTCGAGTTGAAAGGATACAGGATTAAGCCAGTTGCCTTTCAGTGCTGGAAGGGTGGTCCCTGGGGAGTGGGGTCTGGCCGGAGGCGCACTCAAGCCCATCACCTGAACAAATATCTTCCTGTCACACTGATGTCACTGGAGAGAACAGCTGAGGTTCAGCCAAGCATCTGCTAATAAACTGTCTCCACAGAGTCAGCTCTCCCACTGGGGGCCCATCCTGCACGCTGACAGTATTTTCCTTAAGTGAACAAAAGGAAGCCCAGGATGGCATTTACCCAGGCTAACTAGCTAAGTCGGCTCACCAGCTTAAAGACTTCGCTGATCACCAGCTCCACATACTCTCAAAACCGAGCTCTCTAAATCCTCCTCCTCTGGGACACAGATGCAAACCAGGGACCAAGTCCTCTGGATCCCAGACCCCTGCTCCCTGTTGTGGGAACATGGGGACCATCCTACAGAGGTTCCCAGCTGGGTGACGAAGTGGAGGAAGAAGGCCTGGCCTGGGGGTAGGGTGGGGAGGCTTGCTGGGAAACACAGTGTTTGTGCTTGGTGCTTCCAGCCCAGGGCTGCCTGGGAACTCAGCGCGGTGCAGGAGCCCAGGCTGCAGGTGTGTGGCATCGGTGTTGATGCTGAACCTGGGCCAACATCAGCAAAGGCGAAGGTGAAGTTGGGTTGTGCGGGCAATTGCTTGCTTTCTTCTGCCAGTGGCAACTCGTGTTTGAAACTACCTTTCGCATTAAAACATGGAAAATGGGGTTGAGTTTCTTGTACAAGGCAGTAGACAGGGCCAGATTTAAGTCATCTATTTTCTGAGCTAAGAAAATACTTATTTGGGCTTTCAGAAAGATTTTTCCTACTTTTTAAGGTGTGTCAATCAAATGTATTTAATAAGTGTCTGTTGGTACATGACTGTAGGTCCAGTTCTTCATAACAGAGAAGCTTACAGACACAGGCTTGTGGGACTTTACTGTCTGGCACAGATGAAACCGATATGGTGTGTATCCTGCAAATGTGAAAAGTTCAAGAAAGTCTTAGATGGTGAAGTTGGGGTGGACGAGCCCTCTCTCTTGGAAGACTTCATTCACAGTTATGTACCCGGTCATCTTCTTTATAGACACTGTACTCTCCAATTCTTCCCTTCCTTTCAGCTTCACAAATATTTACATACTGAGGAAACTCCTCAAGGAATGCTCCTGCTGTGCCCCTATATTCAGGAGTACACCGGAGGTCTCTGCTTTTAGCAAATCAGGGATTTGTTGTGTTTTTTAAAAAATAATGTTCATTTGAACAACTCATGAATTTAGGCCTCTCTGGCTCACATCACCTACAGAAGGACTGATCTGATATGTATATACAGAGGGTGCCAAAAAAATGTACACACATTTTAAGAAAGGAAATAACTGTATTAAAATTGTAATACTCACTGTATACCAATAACAAAAGATGAATAAAAGTCACGTGTATACGTTTTTTTGGCACCTCTGGTTTGCATCATAAAGGAAGCATCACCAGGTCAGAATTTATCCAAGCAGATGACGAGGTCTGTAAAGGGTCAAACTTTTCTGCAGACCCTGCTGCCACCATGATATCACCTTCCATGTTACAGACAAATCATGTAATCTAAGTTATGTATTGCTGACCAGCAAATGGACTCTTCCCAGTGGGCTCTTCAAACCCTGCTTTCTCCTGCAGCAGTGTTCCATTCTGATTTATTGATATGGGTTACATCTATGAGAGTAAAGTGTTGGGATCATTCGTTAAAGACCAGGAGGCTCAGAGTGTTGGCAATAATGATTCTAACTTATCTTCTTAAATTAGGATTCTCCAAAGCAATAAACATAGAAGGAGGTCAGAAAGAATGGATGGCGATTTTTAAAAGACACATGAATAGGCTTCTCTGGGCGTTTGCAATTTACTAAACATCTGCATGTTTTCCAAAGTAAAGTAAATAAGCCAATAGCACAGCTCCTGCAAACAAGCCCTCAGATTCCTGTATTTATATCAATAGGGAAACAGAATTCTAAGCAAAAAGAACAAGAATTTTGTCTATAAAGATCTAGTCCGAGAAGAAAAACCTCTCTGGCTGAAAAGGTACGAGAATCCACTCTCTAATAATAAGGCCCTGGTCAGGATGCACGATGATTTCAGATTTTCATTGAACAAATACACTACAGTAAGCAAGGCAGATTTGGTGTTTCTCTTTGCGTGTTTACAGAGTAGTGACAATAAATGAGTTTGCACAAAAGGACATATTAATAAAAGAATTATAAGTTACAATAAATACGATAAAAAGAAAAACAGGGCTGACTTAGAAAACAGTAAATCATCAGAAAAGGCCCCTCAGAGGATGTTGTGTTTAAGCTGAGTCTAGAGTGTGAGGAGGAGGGGCAGAGTGCTCTCAAGCAGAAGAGCATAGCTGGAGACCTGGGGGCAGGGCAAATTCAGCTCATTTGAGAAAGTAAGAGAAGACCAGTGTGTCTAAACCAGAGAGACCAAGGGTGAGAGTGAGATGAAGTGCAGTTAGAGATAAGTAGGCGCTGGATCATGAGGATTTCTGGCCTCAGTGAGGATTTTGAATTTTACTCCAGGTGCAATGGGAAGGGGTCATAACCAGTAATCATGGTATGATCTGGTTTACATAATTAGAAGATTTTTCTGGATGCTATGTAGAGAATGGGTTGGAGGGAGGTAAAGAAAAAGAAAAAAAATAATTCAGGAACGGTGAGAATAGTTTCTGGGAACTATTAGGATAGTCTGCATAAGTGATAACAGTGGCCTGGGTGAAGGTAGTGACATGGGGATAGAGAGGGCTAGACCACTTCGATGACTAAAAGTTTTGTTTTGGACATGCTAATGTAGATATATCTGTAAGACATCCAAGGAGAGACAGTGAGTAGACAGTTAGATACATGAGTCTGGAGTTTACAAATAAAATTTGGACATCATAGGCATAAAACAATATTTATGTGTCTGGGAATAAATGAGTTCACCTGGTGTGAGAGCTCAGAGTGAGAAGAGGGGCCAGGAATGAGCATGAGGAGCTGCCAGCACGTCCATATTAAGTAGTTGATATGCAGAGAGTAGGGGAAATAGCTTTCAGTATTTCAGCCCAAGCTCTGTTACTAAGAAGTCTGAGCCAAGATTAAGAAGTTTGGTTGACTGGATTATGAGGACATAAACAAAGTCCCTTAATGTTTACTACTCTATAATTTTACCAAAAGGCGTTTTGTCAATCAGAGGGATGTTGGGTGAATTCAGGACCAACCTTAAAGAGATGAGTTAGGATGCCACCCACATCCTCTCCTCCATGTTTTCCAGACAAAAGGCTGAGCTAAGTAAATGATGGGCCTGATATTCCTGCAGATAGAATCCTCAGACCACAGCAAAGAAAACATTAAATGATAAAAAGGACCAATGACGGATATTTGTCAACCTAGAGGTGAAATTAAAGTGTGCCTTTGGGGTGAAGAAATAACTGGGAAAGATTAGGAGAGCCAAGGAATTCCCTCTCCACATGAGCACACCTCAGTTTTCCAATGAATGAAAGTGAATATTTTTTATTCCGTCTTTTGATAAAATAAAATCAGAATGGAATGTCTGATCCTTTGGATCACCTAAAGCAAACACTTCTCAATGGGAGAGAAACTATCTCAGCGGCATTCCCTTCGGAAAACTTCCAGGAAATAAATGTCATAGGTAGTTTATTGCAGAGGACATTGAATTATATGTGGGTTCTTCTAGGTTCTGAGTTATTCTCTCCTGCAGGTTATGTACTTCAGGAAGCTATAGTCAGGAAACCAATAGGCGGTTATTGTCATTAATACAATTTGTAAAGAAGTTGTATGTATAGTTAGTGTATCAGTTTGTATTTGCTGTGTAACTAGCTACCTCAAAACTTAGTGATTAAAATATCAAACATTTATAATTCCTCCCAATTCTCTGGGTCAGCTGAGCAGTTCTGGTTTGGACTGGCTTGGATGATCTCTGCCATCAGCTGGATGAGTTTCACATCATCTAGCAGGCTAGCCCAGGGACTGCTGATAGTGTTCATATATAACATGACACAAATAAAAAATGATTAACAATCCTTTGTGACCTCCCCCTATGGGGAGGATGCAGAAAACAGGAACTTTCCAGCATTGTTTCTGGGAATATATGATGTATAATTTTTGTAAAAGGCAATTTGACATTGCGGATCAAAACATAAAATTTCAGATTCAGCAAGTCCACTTCTTTTTTTATTTTTTGGTGGCCATCCTTCACCTTGTAGTCCTCTGGGACACATGGTCTCCAAGATTGTCAAGGAAGAGAAAAGAAGGGATAGAGGAAATAAATGGCCTCTTGGCCAGGGAGAGATACACAATATCCCCACTTCGACTGACTACAACAAGTCACATGACCCAATCTAATTGCAAGGGAGACTGGAAAATGCAGACAGGGTGTGTGGACTATTCAATGAACAGTCGCCATCTCTGCCACAGGGGCCCTATGCAAAGTTAAACAGAGGAAATCCATCTGTGGACACTACCCACTAGGCAGCCTATGCCCATTTCATTTCACCTCTTCTCTGTTAACTCAGGCTCCTATCTTGTCTCCCGTCCTCAGTTTTTGGCTCTCCATCACTCAAGAATTAATAGTGCCCAAAGGATACACTGCTTCCTTGGGAATCTGCTTTTACTCATTAAAATGCAAAGCAAGTCTGTTTAATGATAGCATTTCTGACCCAGTAGCAGGGAGAAAGAGGTGCCAACATGCCAGTTATACATTTACCTAATTTGTGTAATGATAATGGCTTCCTTTCATTCGGTACCTACTACATATTGCCACCATTATTTTTATTGTTATGGCCATTTTTTTGAAAAGCAGCATCGTCAAGTCAAATGCCAAGTCTGAGCCTTCGGGACCTTGAACAAGATACTTGACCTCTCAATTACTCCATTTGCTCAGCCATTTAAAATGAGGAGAGTGGCACCACCTCCCTTGTCGCCCTATAGAGGATGAGACATGACAGATGTAAAACTCAAGTTGTTATAAATTGCTGCTTGAATAAAAGACAGGCTAAGAATTGTGGTTCTAAAGATCCAGGGTGGCAACCCCAGCTGGCTCACTGGACACCCTTTCAGGATAGGAAGAGAGAAGCTGGTGGGGGGAGAAAAAGGAAGTGAAGTAATTCTGACAGAGGCCTTTGAAGCAGAGCTTAACTCCCTTATTCCTTGTCTGGGGTGCAGCTTTGTCCAGAGCCTGAGACTGTCATATACACACAATGTCAGAAACCATGAAGCAAGCAGAAGCCCCGTACCACACAGCCCTCCCCATGGAATAATTCTATGCCATCTCTCAATGCTGGTTTCCCTCCCAGGAGCCCCAATTACCCTCTGAATCCATGCGTGGAGACTAGCATGTTTCCATCCAAGGGAAAAGGCTGGCAGCATGCTAAGAATATTGACACAGCAGTGGTTTAATTAAGTCTTTAGTGGAAAAACATAGCTGGGAGGTGGGGCCTTTCCCAACACCCTTCTCTGAGCAGCCAACTCACTGGGCGGCTGAGCTCCTGCCATCCTCTAGTACCAACACTTGAGCTAATAACATCACTCTTGCCATGACGGCACTCTCAAAAGTGCTGAAATGTTATTTGAAAACATGGCTCAGATCTTGAAACCAAACACCTCCCATGGAGAAACCCCTCGGGTAGAAATTCTGGGTGTGACACAAGGCAAAGCAGAGACCTGGATAAATTGCTCCATGGTGTGGTGAGAGGTAAAAGCAGTAGGAGCTGGGACAATGGTGACAGATGAGCCCTGGAAAATGAGGAACTCACATTCCTGTCCCCTCAAGTCACCCACAGGCTGGCCCTAGATCTTTCCTGTGAGGACCCTTCTCTGCAGTCACTTCGAATTGAAAAATCTGGGTTGCTAGATGACATGGCCATGTGTGGCATGCCAAGGCATAGGGAGGAAAACTAACAGATACGATCATCATGCCTTGATTTGATACACGCCTCCAAAGTTTCCATTTCTCCCGCCCTCAAAACCAGGGCCAAGCACATTTCCCAATTCCTATTGTTTTTAATAATCATATTTAACATTTATCAAGCATTTAATAATAAAATATGCTAAACCTGCACTATCCAATATGGTAGCTACCAGCCACACAGGGCATTCAGCACTGAAAATGTGACTGGCTGAATTAAGATGTGCTATAAATATAAATCACACACCAGATCCTGAAGACTGTTAAAAAAATGTAAAATTCCACATTAGTAAGCCTTTATATTGATTATATGTTAGAATGACAACATTATGGATATACGAAGTTAAATAAGATGTTATTAAAATTAATTTCACCCCTTTTTAGTATTTTTTTTAATGTGGCTACTTGACAATTTTATATCACATCTCTGGCTTACATATTTCCATTGGACAGAAGTGCGTTGGACAGTGTGCAGGCACTTTTCATATTATCATCTCATTTAATCCTCAAACAACATCCCTGAGGTAGCTTGCATTTTACAGATAGGACCCTGCCCGATGTCACTTGATGCCCATCTCCTCTCTGACTGCCCTCCTATCTCCTGCCCCTTGACTCACTCAGTCCACACTAGCCACTCAGTTTCCTCAATGTTCTCAGACTGTGCCAGGCACACTCTGAGGCCATTTTCCAGATGTCCCCTCTACCTGAAATGCTCTTCCTTCGGATGGCTACTTGGAAAGTCCTTGGCATTACCCAAATGAGACTATATTTCAGTAGAGTTTTAATTACTGATCCTCAGCATCCTTCAAATTTTGCTAAATGTCATGTTCATGAAATGAATATGCCCACTAGCTTTATACCCCCATTCCGGCTCCACTTCATCATTGTTACTAGCACTCTTCTTCTATATGCTACACAGTTTACTCACTTGATATGAGTATACTGCAAGTCTCCCCAAGATAAAATGTAAGCTCCTCAAGGGCAGCGAGCTTGGTTGGCTTTGATCCCTGTGATAACCCAATCCATTAGAATAGTACCTGACACAGAGTAGGGCTAACTCTGTTTGTAAAATGAATGATTTCCTGCCCTCAGGCATTCATAGCTTAAAGGGGGAAATCCCACAAAGAAGAGCAGTGCCTATTGAGGGATTCCATGTCAGGGCAGGAAGGTCAGACACAGAGGCAGCTGGAAAGATCAGCAATGCCTCTAAGAAGACAATATTGCCATTTATTCAACTAAGAGTTTCTGAGCCCTTACTCTGAGCCAGGATTGTGCAGCTATTGAGAACATGGCAGCAAAGCCATTACCCAAACAAAGATTATATTTCAGCAGAATTTTAATTAATGAACCCTAGCTTCTAACATCTACATTCTAACCCATGACCTATGGAGTCCAGAGCACTTTAAGTTTGACCTTGAAAATTAGGTAGAAAGAGATGCAAGGACATTCCCAAAAGAAGGATTAGCACATTCAAAGGTGCCCACGTGAAAAAATACACAGTGTATGTTCAAGGGGCAGCTAGAATTTCTTTATGGCTTGCACTTTCGATGAGTAAAGGGGAAGGGTGAAAAACAAGCCTAAAAAGTAGTCCAAATCAAACTGTGGAGAGTTGTGGGTGCCATGCTAACGTGTTGAGACTTTTCTGCCAGTAAAAGGAAGGCATTTAGAGTTTTAAAACAGGAGACACAACCTGATTGACGTTGTAAGGTATCAGTGGTGACCACATGGAAGATGGACAAAAATGGGCAACCCTTAGGAGTCTTCACATGAAATTTGAAAAGGGCTCCAACTGAGTGTATGAGAACAGAGATGTTGAGGGGACCAATATGACAAGAGAATATTAAAGTAGAAGGAACAGGAACTAGAGGGTCCTGCGCGGGAGCTATGGAAAGAGGGTCTTGGATGCCGCTGATGTCTCCAGCCTGAATGAGTGGTAGATGGAAGGTCATTGCTGGAGACAGAGGATCCAGAGCACAGAGAATGAGTCTTAATTGAGGAACTTTTGTGTTTGAGGTTTCTCTAGACCCCGTGGCAAAGTGAGAAGAGATAATGCTGACAGATCTGGCTATGGAATATATTGTTAAAGCCATAGGAGTTAATGAGAACCACCCCCCCCCCCAAGACAGGCATTAGAGAAGTGGCAGAGGGCAGAAACCTGGGGAATATCAATGTCAAGATGCATGTGAAAGAAACTGAGTCAGAGACTCAGAGACCAGAAGGAAGAATCAGAGGAGAAAACCCCAAAAAAGAGTGATAACGTGGAAGTGAAGAGAGGAAGAATTTCAAAAGGAAGGTGTAAGAAGAATGAATTTTCCCATGGGTCAATGTTAGTTTCTGGGAGCAATCCACAAAAGCTTATTTTATGAGTCAGGAAGGGAATACATGGCACATTTAAATTGGGTAATTTAGGAGAGTTTAACAAAGGGATTATTTACAAAGATGTGCGCAAGGTATAGGAAAATCAGAACAGAGAGTACAGTAGCTTGGAGGATAACAATGTCTTGGATAAAAGTGATTGGCTGTTGATTATCAGGTGGTTCATCAAATTTTATGGGAGCAGTTTCAGTGGGACATAAATGCAAATACCAGAATGCAGAGAGTTGAGCAGCAAACACAAAAATTGAGAAAACCTGCAAAATATAGCCAGCTGTAGCAAGAAGACGGGCCGCGTTGAGAGGGATGAAGCAGAGAGCTGGAGGAAGAGGCAGGATCCAGGGTTTGTCTTAGGATGGCAAAGACTTGCTTGTGTTTGTAGCATGACTGAAAGAAGCTTATGAGGAAGGAAAGATTAATGATTGAAGAGAGATAAAGAAAAATGACCTGAATGAGATCTGGAAAGATGGGACAAGGAGCACACCATTAGTAGATGTATGAGCACACAGTGGTGTTGTGTAAGTTTTCCCAGAGGTTGCAGCAGGAGATAATATGGGTAGGGCAAAGTCATCATCTCCACATGACCCAAAAAAAAAAAAAAAGCAGGATGATGAAATTAAGAACCCTTTTCAGAAGTCCCCAGGGCACCCCTTTCATGTCTCATTGGCTAGGACTGGTCTCAGGCTCTCTTGTAAGCCAATAGAAGAGTGTTGGAATTATCATGACTTTTTTTTAGAGCAATCCAGATTTACTTCTCAGCTGGACATAGAATCACCTCCTCTGATTGGCATTTACCTGAAAAAGTTAGGGTTCATCAGGCAACCAGCAGTGTCAGCTGCAGGGAGTAACTCTTTTATTGTGGAATTCAGGTTTATTTAATAACATCGGACTTCTTCATAAAGACGGCTTGAGCATCACAGTGGGGTGCAGCCCACACTTTGGGGAATTAGCAAGCAATCTATGAAGGACAGCTTTGGTTGTCTTTCAAACAAGAACTTGTGATCGCAAATCAGATGGAGACAGATGTGGGGCTGGAGCTTCATCAGGGGTGGGATGGGGCAGGAGGTAGTTCAGAGTCAGGACACCCTGAGCAGCAGATCATTTCCTAGCCAACCCAACAACTCAAGACCTTTCAGCCATCTCCCCTAAGCAAGGGGGTCTTTCTATGTGTCCTCTTTCCACAGGAAGTCATCTTCAGGATGGTCAGGACTTGGAAAATTTGTTGCCAGTAAGATGTCAACAGCAGAAGCAACATAATATTTCTTAGGGGCAGCTACATTTATGTGGGAAGAAATACCTCAACATGAAGGAATTGTGTTAATGGGGAAATTTGAAGCAAGGGGCAGTACAGGGGGGGTGGAGCAATTATTCAAGATAGGAGACCTCCCCCCTTTTAACTGATAATCTTCTCAAATTGTATCTCACAGGTACACCAATTATCTACGAGGAATGCTTGCCACACATGCATAACATATGTGCAGTGATTATAAAGTAACAAGATTGAAATTCATTTAGGACTTACTGAGTCCATCGCATTGCATTTAGTGTGTTATATGCCTCAGTGTGCCCAGAATAGTGCCTGTTTACCTATTCACTAGTGTAATTATTAGTAGCACCCCCCTTCACTCTCAAAATTAAATGGTTATCTTAATTATATTAATCTATATGCCGGTACTTTTAGATATATCTGTATATGTATACATAAAACACAAGACAGACACGCTACACATTGCAAATAGATGGCATTCTGAAAATTAAGCAAGTATGTTCTTTGGAACTTGGAACGCATTTTCCCTTAGAAACAATGGTGGTTGGGTTCTATAGAGACCTTTAGAAAACCATGTTATGATTGGGGATCCCCACTCTGCTCTCTTCCACCCTTCTCTTCCATAAAAGGATGATCTGAATGGTCTGCACCGATTGGCCTCTTGTTCTTTGACTTCTAGTTCGGTTCACCCAATGGGGAGAGGGAGTTCAAGGTGGGGATGTTGACTGACTTGGCTCCCTGCCCAGTTAGCATAAGCTGACAGTATCTCTCTACCGAGGGGGCCTGGGTGATGGCCCTCCCCACAAATCTCTCTGTTTCCAAGCTTTGATAACTATTCCTCTCATTGCCTCTTCAGGCCTGGAGGTGGCATTTAAGGTGACCCGTTACCATTCTCTAGGCTACTGCAGTATCCCTTATAATTTCTCTACACTCTGTTGACATCTTTTTAAACAATCCCCTTATGAAACTCTTCTAAATTACCCAATTTGAGTGTCATGTGTTTTCTCCATGACTCATACAAGATTCTTTTGTAGACTACTCCAAGAAACCAAGTAACTCCAAGGAACAAGTCAGATTGCCAGAAAATTGTCAACTCCCAATATTGCTCCAGCTGGAAGAGGGCCTCTCACCCACCAATGTTGAGTATATAGGGATGAATTGCCCTATATACTCCAGTCCTGTGGTTGCAGCCGTTCCACAGAACCAGATGGGAGGGCTGCAAGTTGTCCAGCACTGCAGGCAGCAATCATGCATGTTCAGGGAAGGGCTCAGAGCCCTTAGTTATCATGTTCATATAAAAGGATTGAGCTCAACTGAAGCCTTATAATACAGAGGTGGCTTACGTATATGCATGCCTATGTGCACAGAAATAATAAGTCATTCATCACATATTCATTGAGTGACTCTTATGTACCAGGTGTTGTGGTTGGAGAACCTTACATCCATATCTCTTGAATTGTCAAGACAATCAAGAGAACACACATACACAACACACACACACACACACACACACACACTTCTTGGTATATATACTTTTTGATATATGTAATTTGTACATATATCAATCAGCAATTAAAATTTGAGCTTAAAGGTACAATTGAGACAAAGCTCAACTATCTCCAAAAATCATCCGGAGAAGTGAAGTGGCTTACCTGGGAAGGCACATTAGAAAGCCAAGGTGGAAATCAGTGGCTCTCATGCCAGACTCTCAGGATATCTATCTGACTTGTTGGCTATCCCTCTTCAATGCATAAACCATTTGATGTTTTCTGATTGACAAAAAACATGGCTGCAAGAGCAATAATAGGTATATATGTGCCCATGAAGAAACGGTCCTCCAGTTTAAACAATGAACTCATCCCATTCATAATTAACCTGAAAATATTACAAAAGGAACAGGACCCAGGATTCTGCCATGCCTGCTATGGGAATAATCAACTGACAAAGGTACAGTGAGAGTCGCTGTGATAATGCCATTTTTGGCAGGCTGGAGAGAGCAGACCAAGATGGCCTGGGGACAATGAACACATATGTAAAGGAGAAACATGAACGAAGACTATATGCTGTCACATTGGCCCGATTTCAGCTCAGTCTGTAGAAAACTACAAAGTTTCGTCTGTGGCAGATGGCTCAGAAAGATGTCACAGACTTTCAAGGAGGAGCCATGGAATGTGTGCTGGTGATGGGAACCCTTCAGGGTCTGGCTCCCGTCTATTCCTTGACTCTCTTGTTTATTTCATATCGCCTGTCAACTCTCAGGAGACTTGGAAGGATTCCTATTTCCCCCCAACCCCAATCCTGCACCTCTCTCATGAACTGACGGGGCCCACGCAACATTTTTGTAGGTGCTGGAAGGGAGAAACCACCATGTATCATCCTGTCGTCTCACCCCATCTCATTCAACACCAAACACCGATCAACACAGTGTGCTCCCAAACTCTGATACTCTGAACACATCAGAAAGAATTAAGCCATGAAATACAATCCCTCTTGGGCTCTCTTGCCCTCGTCTCATGGTCTGTGCACTTTGGGCAGAACATGCAGCACTGAGATGGCCGCCAGAACACTTGCGAATCCTGTTAGTGCTCCCTGGAGGCGCCTCGTGTTTGAGCCAAAAAATGACTCATGGTGATCAGTTTCATGGTGCTAAACCCCAACCCCACAACGTCATACCTCATCGTCTTCAACATTCTCTTCTGTAACTAAATCTTTAACAGAATTAGGTTTCTCTTACAACCACTCTCATGAAGCAATATTGACTGTTCTGGGTAATTCGCCAATCAAAGCCATTAATTTATAATCTGGATATTGTACTGAAACCAAGAGACAAAATAACATTATGGATCATGACATGCTGTAGTTAGAAATCCTAGGAAGGTCTGATTGGGTATTCGTTTGTTTTTGCCATATTAGATTCCTTCAACAAGCAGGAAATTGTCTGAATGCTTCCTACCAGCTTCTCATAGATGCTATCCATGTTTGTAATCATATTAAAGATACAAGAAAAAATTAAAAGAGTATTTGAGAAGGAAACTTATAGTGAATTCTGTGGCTCACTCTACAATTCTTTAGTTTCAAATTAATGCTAGCCCAACAATATTGAATTAAGTAAAGACCAATAATTATAATAAAACTATGATTGCTTAGATTTAAAAGTCTCTGTTCCAAGTACTGCACACCTCCTGTCTTGTTTAATCTTTACAACGATCTTATAAAATAGGATTACAATTATTTCCATCTTATTAATGAGGAAACTGGCACTTTAAGAGGATGAGGTAAATGTTCAAGGTCACGGGACTAAGTGTAGCAAAGTCAGGATTTATTTAGGTCAGGTGTCTCTAATACCAGAACCCTGTTCTCAAGCTCTAACTAAAATTGGAGGAGAGGGAAATGAGATCTAATTACTCTTATCCCATATTTTTTGACTTGTTTGTTTTCCCATTTTTCATCTTTCCTCACTGTTTGGAAGGCAGAGAGTACAACTGAGGTCTCAAAGCAATTTGACAATTGCTTGAGTCAGATGCAGTTGACCTCAAAAGAACTGGGCAGTTTTCATTTGAAGCTTTATTTGTTAAATCATATATTTTATCTCTGAAGAGAAAGATTATGATGCCAAAAAGAAAAAAAAAGAAAGATAACACCTCATATTCAGCCCAACATAAGCAATGATGAAATCTCTAGAATTACATAAGGGCTTCCCACGTGAGTGATTTATTTACACTTGGGGAAAGGTGGTAGTAGTAGTGGTGGTGGTATGTGTGTGTAAGAGAGAAAGAGGGAGAGACTGAGAGACAGAGAGTTTCATTGTTTGTATTTTTGAGAGTCAAGTCTGTAGAAGCAGATTTCCCGTTCCAGCTCTAAGATAAACTAGAGCTAGTATTTAAATGATGTATGTATATGTGGGTGTGTTCTGGGGATGGAGTCAGGATGAAGTGAAATATTACGCCGTTATGAACTGGTTAATCTAAATCTCTCAGATTCCCTCTAGTTTAACATTTTCAGAAGGGTTGTAAGTCCTCCCCTGCCAAGCGGAAAATGAACCTGCTCATGCATTTGTTCATTAACATAATATGAGTTCATTCATTTATCCTTCCATCAAATACTCACTTATATTTTAAGAAAATCTTAAAATACATACTATTTAAGTAGCAGTATCCGTATTTCTTCTGTCTCATAGGAAAAATAGTATAATAATGCAATGTAATATTTTTAATATGTTACATATCACATTATATTATATACTATCCCTACAATATATATGCCCTATTTATTTTACTCCTACACACAAATATTAATAGTGTAATTATAGGTGATTTTAATTTTGTTTTTGTGGTTTTCAGTTCTTCCAAATTTCCTACAATAAAAATATATTATTTATATGCTTAGAAAACAGAATGATAACTTTTTTTAGAGGGACACAGCCTATAAGTAAATTACCCTACTTCCTCATTTCCCAAATAGAAAAGCCCAGTTTCCAAATCTGATCATTTCAACTATGCTAAAGAGACATTCAGCCTGTGCGAACTTGTTAAAAACGTATTTTTCCTCAACATTCTATATCTCCACTTATCAAATATTTTCAGAGTATGTGGAGAAATGAACTCTGAGCATCCTTGCACGCATGTGTACACACACACACACACACACACACACACACACACACACACACACTGAAGAATGTGGAGAATTCAAGTACCACCCTGAGTGGCTCAATTTGACAACTATGACTTCTTAACACCCACTGTGGAAACATGGCCTCCGAGAGCTAGAGGATCCCTGACCCACCCACACCCATCCAAGCACCCATCACCCCTTTATAGTACTAATGAAACAAGCTGCAGAGCTCAGCCTACCTTACTGAAACAGAGGATATGTCAGCCTAACTCTAATGTAGCACATAATTACCCTTACATTAAAAAGGAAGTTCTACTCAAAATCCTAAGACACAAGGCAATTGGTGCTGATTTCTAGAGAATTGGGGTTATCAGATGTAGCTGAAATAAAAGAGTAAGGAAGATACTCATATTACTAAAGGGGCAGTGTATTTTCCAAAGGCGAACACTGGACAAAAGCTCTCCACGTGATCATGAATGTCACAGAGGCAGGGTGGTCAGGTGGCTTCGGGATAAGTCAGCTATCTTCTCCCCAGAATGAGTGCCAAGAGCACCCCCCATCTTACATTCAGGACAGAGTTGAGACCCCTATGCCAGCTGCTGGGATTAGCAAGGTGTCCCTCAGCGGTGCCATTAGATTTGTTCCTCTTGTTAAAATAGTTGAGAAATTTAAGAATATTTTAATAGTCTTCGATAAACTTTCAATAGGCTACAAGCATCAAAAGCAACACATGTCCACTAAGGCAACTATTATGAGCCTAGAACCGAGGCACATGCAAGTATAAGAAATGACTCTGGCCTCCCCAAGATTTTAACAGGAAAGGAAGACTAAAGACACGAAACAATCAGAAGATACCATCAGAGACTGTATGTACATATATTTAGTAATGAGTAAATTTGTCCCACAACTCGAGTACATGAGATGTGTCCCTTTCTTATCCTTCCAGAGCAGACAAAGCTGGCTACAGGTTCCTGTCTATGTGACTAGCAGGACACTGGATGCCAGTATTTATGAGCTCCCTTCTCTCCTCCATCGCATTAGGGAGGACTCCCTGATTATCTTGGTCCTTAGTATATGACAGGCTGGGTTCTTTCACCCCTTCTGCTTCTAAGCCTGCCTTTGAGAGAGCCCCTCCTTCATCGTGAGTCAGTCACAAGCACATGTAGGATAAGCCAAAAAATACAACATTTCTCAAGGTGTGGAACTTAGCACCAGGCTGGGCAACGGGAGACTCTCGCTTCCCCTTTCAAGGCCTCAACATTGGATATCAGTCTCCAGAGAGCCACTAGACGTTCCCGCCAAGGGCCTGCTCCCTTCTGAGCTATGTGGGGCAGCCATGAGTCTTTGACTTGCCCAAAGTGAAAAATGCATAAAATTATACATAAAAACAAGGCAAAAAGTAATATTGCAACAGATACAGTCCCTAGACACTTATGTGTCCCCAGACACTTATGTACATGCGGTATAGGATGACAATAAGATGACCCTTGTAAAGCACAGGGTCTTATGGAAGAAGACAAATGATTTCCCTACATAATACCAGACGGAACTGAGTGAAATTAACCAATAGCTTTTTCCAGGATCATCCCAAACTACCCTGCCCTAGTCATATCACATGCTTGGCTGGAAAGCTCAGGCTGGCCTAAGCAACACACCAGAAAGTTCTTTGAACTTCCCCTTGGCTAATGGGAAATGCCTCTTGGCCACAGAGAGCTCGTTGGAGGCCAAAGCACACGTCTTCAGTCTTCAACCACTTCTTCATCTTTCTCTCCATCCTATTTACTTCAATCATATTTTTTTGTTGGATCTTTCTTCTAAAGATAGGAATGGACCGAGAGGAGGGTGGGAGGGGGGTGATAGATGTGGGTAAAGGGGATCAACTATATGGTGATGGAAGAACTGACTCTGGGTGGGGAACACACAATGTGATATATAGATGATGTATTACAGAATTGTACACCCGAAACCAATGTAACTTAAGTAACAATTGTCACCCAAAAAACTTTAATTAAAAAAGAAAGATAGGAATGGGGTAACATTGTGCTGCTAGGCCATCTCAAAATGTCCTTCCAACAATTAACTGTCTGGGATCATTTTCTTCTAAGTCCTTGGTTTCTTGTATTCCTTCATCCAAGGCATGATCTATCTGGCAAGTCTTTCATATACCTCCTCCTGGGAGATAGGGCGGAGGTGGTTGAGTCTAGCTTCATATAGACCTGGAACTGAGCATAAATTTCAGTTCCAATTCTTACTAGCTGTGAGACATTAACCAATTTCTTAACCCCTAAGAAACCATTTCCTCAGCTATGCAATGCTAATTCTTCCCTCTGAGCGTGGCTGTGCACATTGAATGAGGTGCTGGGTAAATTCAACACACATTTCCCCTTGCCTGACTGTGCAAAGTTATATTAAAGGAAATGCTCCCGCATGTGCAAGTGAAGGAGTAAGATCAGGGAATTCAGTACATCTCACTCATTTACAAACTGTGGGGGGGGGGGGGGGGCAGAGAAACAACTGTATTTGGGGGGAACTGTTCAGCTTTCTGTGAATGATAAAATCTTCTCACTTCTGCTTCTGAATTCCTCTCAGTCAAGCTCAGCATTTTAGAATTGGTTTTATGATCATACTCTTCCAGTTACTTCATACTCTTAGGCTTAGACATTCAATCTTTAGGAAGTTACAACCACCTGGCACTGTGGGCAGTGTCCAGGATCACTTAGGGTAAGTGATCAGCTTTCCTGAAATACATGGTGGTCAGCCAAGGAAGGGTTCTTCCTCACAAGTGAGACATCAAATACTGCACTCTCTGGGCAAAGAGAAAAGTCTTCAAGTCTATCATACCATTGATACCCCTTCCTCTGTCCTTTTGAGAGCCAAATAAGAAGAGGACTTCTGCAAAGTCCTGAGTGGTAATCTGTTATTGGGGTCAGAATCATGGAGATGCCATACAGCTGTCTATGGTAGATTTCACAGGACCACAAAGTCTTTGTAGCTCCTCCCATCAAGAGGTGGAATCTATTTCCTCATCTTTTCATTCTGGACTGGGCTTGAGATTTGCTTTGACCAACAGAATGTTGCAGAATTGACATGAATTCTGGAGCCTTCGCTTAAAGAGGCCTTATAGCTTCTGCTTTTGCCATGTTGGAATGTTACCTTGAGGCTGCCATGTAAGGAAGCTAGTCTATCGTCCTGGAGGATGAGAGGCCATGTGGAGGAGAACCCAGGTACCCAAGCCAAGAGCAAGCACCAAATGCCTATCATATGAGTGAGGCCATCTTAGATTCACTAACCCAGCTGACCTCCCAGATGAATGTAGCTATGTGAGTGACCCCAGGCGAAACCAGCAGAGGAACTGCCTCACCAACCCAGTATCTTGAAAAATATTTCATTGTCATCTTAAATCACTTAGTCTAGGGATGGTCTGTTAAGCAGAAAATGCTCACACAAACAATGTCTAAAAGGAGTATTTTCCATAAAAATGTAATTTCTCAACCTTGATCCCCATGTATTAAGAATTAAGGTCAAAGGAAGTCTCAGACATAAGTAGATTAGGCCTCCACCCACAGGATGGGATTTGGAGTCAGAAATGAAGCTTGCTCCTAATTAATACCATTAACCTGGCTTCAAACCTTAAATGTCCACTCTCAACTTTAAGTTCAGTATTGTGTTTCTCCAGAAAGTTCCTATTGAAATGCAAATATGCCAACAGGATGAGGGAGCAACTCTTTAATTTGTTAAAGGTAATTTATACCTTAGTTAAAATAGCTTTTCATTTAAGTAACAAATTTTTGAGTACTTGGTTAGCAAAGAATACAAAGATTAAAATATTAATAATAAGCAACAACAACAATAATAACATCCTAATGCCAATGGCAGTGTGCAGTCTATTAAGGAAGAGATATGTAGGCTATTTGTACCTTTGTCAGGGCACTCTGGGAGTTTGCACACACTCACAAAAAAAGAAACAACTTTTGAATGGGGAAATCAGAATGATTCACAGGGAAAAAAAAACATTTGATTTAAAGCACGATAAGATTTAGCAGGACAGGTGAAACCCATGCAGGGTGTACATCCAAAGGAAATGAAATCAGAATCTCAAAGAGTATCTGCCTTCCCATGTTCATTGAAGCATTATTCACAATAGCCAATACATGGAAACAACCAAGTGTCTGTCAATGGATGAGTGTATATATATATACACAATGGAATGTTATTCAGCCATGAGAAAGTAAGAAATCCTGCCATTTGCAACAATATGGATGGATCTTGAGGGCATTATGTTAAGTGAAATAAGTCAGACAGAGAAAGTCAAATACTGTTTGCTCTCACTTATATGTGGAATCTGAAAAAAGCCAAACTCACAGAAACAGAGAATAGAATGGTGGTTCCAAGGGGGTCGGGGTGGGGAGCTGGGGAAATGGGGAGATTTCAGTCAAGGGTACAAAATTTCACTTATATGATAAATAAATTCTGTAGCTCTAATATACAATAGGTGATTATAGTTAATAGTACTGTATATACTTGAAAATTGCTAAGAGAGTAGATTTTAAGTGTTCTCACCACAAAAAAGAAACAGTAGTTATGTGAGGTGAGGAAGGTATTAGCTAACTTTATTATGTTTACATTATTATATTTACATAATAACATACATATATTATGTAGTAATAATGTGTATGTGTTTGTGTGTGTATATATACACACTTACATAGAGAGCAGAGATAAGGAGTCTTAGACATTTTTATCGACGGTGAAAGACCGGAGTATGTGCTTTATCTCTGAGGAGTCAGGCCCACTGTGGAGCCCAGAGGGGTGTCCCAACCTTCTTGTCAACACCATGAAAACCTTAAGGGAAGGAATGAGTTTGGGAGAAGCAAGTGGCATGTGAAGGAGGGTTACAGAGAGGCTCAGCACAAGCCTGGTTCAGAGCAAATGCTCAATAAATATCTGTTTAATTGACTTTAATAAGAGGCAATAAAGGAGCTCCTCCAACAAGCACATGGAGCCATCATCGCCCACTCTCAGACCCTCAGATGCTTATCGTTTCTCTGTTCCTTGTTTTCTCTGAGCTCTTCTATCATTTGTTCTTCCTTACTTTTATGATACTGTCATCTTATACTTGGCACCAGCTCAGTACACATAATCATAAATAATCAGCTAGTCGTTTCCTCTAATTGAACTAACAATGATAAACGAATAAACAGACACTCATGCACACACTTACATGTAGTTGGCAAAATTAAGGTGGCCACTTTTAATTCATGAGAATGTTCTTAAACTTTTTATCTGACACCAGCCCTCCCACTCAATCAAGTGTTTCTTTAAACCAAATGGTTCCCAACTCAGGGCAATTTTGCCCTCCAAGAGGGACATTTGGCAACATTTGGAGATATTTTTGGTTGTCACCACTGGAAGGATGCTACAGGCATCTAGTAGGTAGGAGCCAGGGACACTGCTGACTATCCTACAATGCACAGGACAGCCCCCACACCACAGAGCTTTTTCCATTGGCTCATGTGTCCCTTTGACATACCCCTATTATGTGTTGTTTTGTTTGAGCGCATCCTTACTTTCCGGCACTACAAGACTCTCCAGGCTAAACTTATAGTATATTTACTTTCTCGGTCCTAGAATCAACCATTTATCTAGGGAACCCTGCTTCTTTCTGTTGGAGAATGGGATTAGAAACAAAGATCTAGACACTAGGTGTGCTTGTTGCCACTAGGGCCATGTTTACTTTCGATTAAAAAAAAACACCCAGGTATATAATATGCTTTGAGACATTAATAATAATAGTAGTATATGCATATAATCTATAATTACATAAATGTAAATATATTTGGTAAATATAAAAAAAAATTTTTTAACCCATGCATAATGAAAAAACTGCCTGGAGACTGCTGCTCTAGAACACTGCCATTAATGAGACTCAACTCTAACAAATCCTAGTCTCTGGATTCCCCTAGACATAATGCGGAATATAGGAGAGAGAAAATCTATTGCTCCAGAGCTGGGCATCCACTTCTCGACCAACGGTGGTAAGACATGTTTTCCGCAGATCCACCCCTCTGAGTCAAGGCAGGTGCCAAGAAGGAGTTGGTGCTGTGAACTGGGCAGCCTCCCCGGGACATGAGGGCAATGTGATCAGAGGGAGGGGCAAGAGGAAGTAAGGGGTGCTGAGTGGGTGGGGCTGAGCTAAGTCTGACATAGAGCAGGGCACCCTCTCAGGTTCTTCGCTGGCCACGTGCCTGGTTACACCCTCACCTTGGGCAGCCATCTCCTGGTCATGTGCCCCCTTTCACCAGGAACACCATGGGAGAGACTGGGGATTGACCAGTGCCTCTCCAGCATGAGAACAAAAGTAACAACAACAAAAATAAATAAATAAATAGAAACTAAACGCCCAAAACATTCTCCATGCTGGGAAGGGTAGCTTGTACACATATAAACACAGGAACACAATATTATAGAAACGTCAGGAGGACTGACAGGAGATGAGCCCATTCACCCACCGCCCTCACTCCCAGTTCTCTCCAGGAGCTCTGTACATCATCTCATTTGTCCTCTAAGCAGTCAGTTAGAGAAAGGTAAATGCTAGGCCTGTTTTTCCTTTTTTTAAAAATACTCTAAAAAGCAAAGTGCCTTACTCTTGCAGAGAACGTTTTGCTGGGATATTGCCCGTGATTTCAGTGGAGGTCACATTAACTAATGGACTGGATGGGAGAGATCCAGATTTTGTCCTGGGTGGGACAGGAGATCAGCCTGCTGCCTGGAAAGTGGCCTAGAGTTTTTCAACTTTCCTAATAGAGGGAAGAAACAACACTATTCATAACGTCTATAAAATGTAGGATGTCACCACCTGAGATATCACCTCATGTCTGCAAAGAGATGCTCATAAATACTGGGCCATCAGGGTCCTGACTGGAGTGGCCAAAAGGGAGCTAGAACCTGCCTTCCACTTCTTCTCACTTCCATTGGCCTCGCTAAGAAGCCCTAGTCTCTAAGGCTTGCTTCTTAACATCTGGAATCCCAGCAGAAAGATTCCCTGAGGCAGCTGTCACAGCCCCCAGCCTCTCCTGTCCTCCTCTGACGCTGACCTCCCAAAACACTCACTCCCCACAGCCTGGCCAAGGAAACAAATGCATTTCTGTCAGTGAATCCACAAGCCTTCAGTTTGGGGTTAAAAGCACAGAAAATCAAAGTATCAGTTATCAGTGTTGTAGCTCTAATGTTACCCTAGTCAAATCACTGCTGATTAAAACCAGCCCTGTTAATAAACCACAAGCTTTATTTCCCCTCAAATGTCTATAACCACTTTCTGCAACCCCTATTAAAAGTCAAAACCCAAAGAAAAACACAGCTTTGGAGCCCAAGTGCTGCTTATTCCCCAGAGAAGAAGTGAACGAGAAAGAAATGGTTCTTTTTTTCTCACCTTCCCCCACTAAATGGAGTCAAACCTTTTTCATAACTAAAGGGAGAAATCAATAAAAAGCAAGCTGGCATTATCAGTGGTCTGCAGCATTATCAGCTGCAAGCAGTCCTCCTCCGCCTCCTGAAATGAATGAATTTGCCAGCAATTCCCTGCGTCTGACTCACATCCTTATTACCTCCTTCTCCTCTTGCTTTCCCCTTAAGGGACTGATTTTTCCTCCCATCTAAGCCAAAAAGAATTTCTCTGGATTAAGGAGACTGATGAAAGCATTTTTAATATTTGAGTTCAGGTTTGCAAGCTCCATAAAACCGACGTTTCCCGTAGCTTGCTTTGTCTTCCCCACCCCACCACACCCACCCCCCTTGTCAAGAGTTTTTCTCCTTCATTTGCTCTACAGAAACCAGCCAAGGACCTTCTCCAGATGGGGTCTCTGGCCCCCTGGCAGCTTCCCCTGCAGGACCGCCTGCTCTTCTCAGCCTTCACTCTGCAGGCCCCAGATGCAGGATGTAACATCTTTCAAAAATCTTTCAGAAAGTGGGGGTGGGGTGGGGGGTACTTATATGACATCTTTCATGTTGATGCCATATGTCTTTCAAGTAAAGACTGGTTTGACAACGTGCTGAGCAGCTCAGAGGAGAACATGTTTCAAGCCTGGAGGGGAAAGTTTTGACAATTCATTCCAGGGAAAACTGGAACCTTCCCCACCCACCCCGCCTTTGACTAAGAAGAGGTGGAAAGGAGGGAAGTAGTGTCTTCCCAGGGCAGGAAGATATGGTCTTTGTTCTTTGTTCTTCCCACATGTGTATCACTGTTACAACAGTGCTTTCCCTTGCTCCTCCAATTAATGGTGGCTTTGCCAAGTTACCTTAAATTCTGGGAACCTTGAAATTACATGTAAACAGGACTTTGCTGGAGTAACCTCGCCAGGAACCGCTCAAATCCAGTTCAATTAAATGTTCTTGGGAGGCAAGGGACCTAGTTTTTTTATTAAAAAAAAAAAAAAAATGATCGCTGATTGGGCCACCCTGGTAGTGTTCTGAGCTTGGGGTCTGAGATCTGATTGCTCCGTTGGGCAGCTGCACCTACCGTGTTTCCCCGAAAATCAGACCGAGCCGGACAATCAGCTCTAATGCGTCTTTTGGAGCAAAAATTAATATAAGACCCGGTCATATTACATTACATTACATTACATTACATTACATTACATTACATTACATTACATTATATTATATTATATTATATTAAAGACCCAGTCTTATATTATAGCAAAATAATACCGGGTCTTATATTAATTTTTGCTCCAAAAGACACATTAAAGCTGATTGTCCGGCTAGGTCTTATTTTCAGGGAAACACAGTACCACATACCAGGTAACTGTTTGGCTTTATTGTTGTACCAAAAGTCTCCCTGACTTCCAGGCAAAGCATCATTTTGAAACTGTAAAAAACCATCTCCACCAAATGTCGCACTCTGACATTTTCCATCCCTTTTCATATCCAATTGCATCACCATCCACAGGGTAATTATTTTCAGATGATGACAATGTACTAAATAACACTAACTGACAGATTGGGGTGTGTGTGTGTGTGTGTGTGTGTGTGTGTGTGTGTGTGTGTGAGTGTGAGTGTATGTGTGTTTATGATCTGCTCTATACCATTCTTTGTAAGAGAGCATGATAAATGTCATCTCATAAACATCCCGAAGAGACTGGCTGACACAGAACAACCAATCGATGTCACGAATCATGCAAGAAATTATCCCTCTGATGGAGGAAAAATTAACTCTTTTGTCCAGATGAGTAGATTTCAAAGTATGACTCCACGATTTTTCATAGTGGGTGTGGTGTGCCCTAATAATTTTAGTATTTATGACATCAATGATAGCTAATGTTTCCACTTTAAATATGATTTTTTATTTTAGCAACAAGAACAGCTAAACTATCATCTCATTGGTGCTTCTCCAGAAGACTGAGAAAACTAATATACTTTGTTCCAGGAACTGCTTTCTTAAAAGTTATAGTATTTAATCTTGACAATAGTCTCATGAAGTAGGTGTTATAAGTCAAATAAAGCTCAGAGAGATCTTGTCATTTGCCCAAGATCATTCATCATTGTCACCATGATTGTCATCATAATTACCATGTCTACTTTTTATTTGGCACCAAGTTAAGGATAGGGAGTATTTGAAATATTTTATAAGCATAATTTCTAATCCTATAAATAACACTGTATTGTAGGTGTTTTGAGTATCACTTTGTATGAGTAAACCGAAGCTCAGAGATTTATCAACTTGCCCCCAGCAACACAGCTAATAAGTGGCAGACTTGAGATTCACATCCATGTCAATGACTTCTGAGGCTCATGATGTGTTAGGTTTAAAATATGTCCACAAATTATTTGATACTCCTTCCATCAAAAGGTGGACACTAATATTCATCCCCTTAAAAGTAGGTTGTACATAGTGCCTTAATTCTAATGAAGAGAATATGGTGGAAGAAAGGTGTATGACTTTCAAAGTTAGGTCAAGGCATTGTTACTTCATGCTTCCTCTCCCTGTCTTCTCAGTTTGCTCTGGGGGAAGCCAGCTGCCATGTCATGAGGACACTCAAGCAGCTCGTGGAGAGGCCATGTGGCAAGGAACTAAGGCTTCCTCCAACAGCCGTGCAATGGAGCCATCTTGGAAGCAGGTCTTCTAGCCCCACTCAGACCTTCGCATGATTGCAACCTGACCTTGACCACACCCTCGTGAGACATCCTGAGCCAGAACCACCTTGCTCAACCACTCTTGAATTCTGATCCATAGAAACTGCGAGATAATAACTATTTGTTGTTTTAATCTGCTAAATTCTGGGGTAATTTGTTAAGCAGCAATAGATAATGAATGCACATATTTCTCTCCTAAATCATACCACCTCAAAAGCAGCCCCATTGGTGTCCATGGCATTCAAAATTAAGTGTGACAAGGAAATAATAGCCTTTTTCCATAATTTTCTAGACTTGGCATATTTAAAAACATTTAACAAATGTCCTGAAACTCATGACTGGTCACCATGCTTGCACAGAAAAATCACAAAGAGCTAAAGTTGACTATCTGAGGTTGAATCCAGCTTCCCATAATCCAAACTAAAGGCACAAAACAGTGCTGGCTTCTCGAGTTGGAGTGTCAGCCTTCTAAAGTTCCAAACAATGAAGTGGAAGGTCTCATTCCACTGGTCCTATGATGTTATGACAAGACTTTGTACTAGGCTGATGTCACTTGACTGAGAGGTTTGGAATCTGACCACCTGAATATCTCATAGCCTTTTTGTTTGTTTGTTTGTTTTGGTAGGTCCCCCAGGTGGAATAAATGACCCCAGAATGTATCTCAAACTCCCACTGAAGCCTGAGGAAATTTGGGGATATCCAGAAACCTCACAGTCAAGACTGAGTGTCTCAGTGTTACCTTTGCTCCTCTGGGGACTGGCCAAGCCCTTGATAAAAACACTGAAATAGCCTGAGAAATGTACACTCTGCAAGTAAACTTGCTACCACAGACACAGAATCCAATATGGCACAGCCCAAAAGTTCAAAGAGCCTGGAGAAGTTCCCAAACTTTATCAGGATTTCTGAGACATCCAAACTCATTCTTCCAGTCACTGCTTTTCCAGTGCTTAAAAGTTCTTGCACGGAAGATTAAAAATGTGGAGGTTTTGCCTCTTTACAGAACTGCAAATAAAATATTCCCCAAAGAAGGTCTCCTTGATGAATAAACACATGACTTTCATTTGCCTGGCTCTGCAAAAGTGCTTTTAAAGTAATCCAGGCGAAATCTCCATGGACCACGACTTGTAGGCTGCCTGCTCCCCAGTCCTAGCATGAGGATAACACACACCATGGTTTTTTCCTTCCTCTTTTTAATCAAATACATTACAGCATGCTATTACTCCTGGGGCTGCATTTCTCCAGATGGTGTTCCAGCACCACTGTGGATTCCATTCAGAAGGAAATGGAACAGTGTTTCCCAGTTTAGTACCTTAAATCAATTTGTTTTTCCCAGGTCTCTGTGCATGCTGACCTCAGTTTTCACTGAACTCCAAGAGGACTGAGTCTGTATCGCACTAGACTGCATCATGTGTTTCTGGAATTATACACTGATGCGAAAATAAAGTCGTTTCTTTCCTCCTTGGAGCAGGGGACGGGGGAGAGGTAGGAGTTAAATAACCTAAGATCAAAACAATATCTTGAACTTCTTTTGTACTAGAGTCACAGCGGCCATTCAATAAGTTAACTCAAATCCATAAAATATACCCATGTAAGATGTTTTTTATGATTCTGTTCCGTGTGCATCTATCTTGGGTTGAAAGTCCCATAATGGCACAACTAAAATAGCTGCCTGCTCAGTTTTCCATGCATCCCACACCTTCCACACCAGCAGCTCCAGGCTAGTGCCCACTCAAAGCTCGTGTCTGTTTTCTCTCCACGATGACCACTGGTCCCTTAGTGAGAATCTCCTGTCAGCAGTTAAAGGTAACAGTGGACATGCACTCACTCGTCTAAGTCTTTTACTTTAAGCCCAAAGCACAGAAGAAACCCGTTCTTCCAATGACATACCCAGTCCCAGACATCTCCAGAAGACAATTCCTATCAGTACTGATATGATGTTAATAGATAATATTCACAAATAACGCCAGTTATTAGTTACTGGGTGTCAGGTTCTGTGCTATATGCTTCATCTCATTTACCCCTAATAACAATCTGTAACGTGATTTTATTAGCCCCTTTAAACTGAAAATGAAATTGGCAGGGCTTATATAAGGTGTCCAAGGCAACTTAATTAATAAGAACTGAAGTGTTGAGGCTCTGGGAATCCAGACCTGAACAAGACATAGACAATGAAAAAAAGGGTAGACAATGAAAATTTCAATGCCATGTAATAAACCCCAAAACACGTTCATGTAGAAACTGTGTCCCAGAAAAGAGAGTGATTAAATGGGAAGAGTGCGTGGGTGAGAAGACAGAGAAGAACTTCTCAGAAGTGAGGGGGCTTGAGCTGGATCTTGAATGATGAGTAGATGTTGACAAAGCTGATATGGAGAAGGGAGCAGAAAGAGCCTGGGGGGAGGGAGGATTCAAGGAGATGGCACCTCATGTCACAGAGGCCTGGAGAGTGTGGCATGGTTCAGAGCCACTTGTGCTTTGATGGAATGGGAGCAGAGAATATCTGAGAAGGGAAAGAGAATGGAGAACAAGGACAGTTAGGTGATCTCTGACTGAAAAGGGGTCAAACTCTGTGCAGGATTAAGAAGAGAAGGATGGGAGTGATGGAGAAAGATGGAGGAGAAAAACACAGGTCCAGAGGGTCAGCTGGGGATGGAGTCCTATACTTGTCCAAGCTCAATGTGACCCAATCCTGCTCACAGTCAATAAAAACAAACCCAGGTCTGAAACTCAGGACACAATCAGGAAAGCTTCCATCATCATACTACGGTCGCCAAAATATGTACTACCGGGTGTTTCTCCCTCATAACATTCATAATATTTAATGCAAGTAAAATCAGTGAATACTTGGTAATCATTTGCCTTGTGTTTTTCTCCCCAGCAGGTCTGTGTGTATCTTGCTGATCGCTGTATCCTTATTGCTTAGCATAGTTCCAGGTACATAATTTGATGCTTCAGAAAAATATTTGCTAAGGGGAAAGCTTCTGGGAAAATTGCAGGAGGCAAGATACCATGTCTTAGGCAAATATACGAATATTATGCCCAGGAAAAGCTACGCAACCCCTTCCCCCCAGCATGCAGATGCCAAGGATGGAGCATTTCACAAATCAGACTTACTCCACAAGCCTTTTCTTCAAGCCTGAAATTTCTCATGAAGATTACCACTATAAGCAGTAAAACAGGAATCTGTCTAGTAAGTATGATTCATATTCCCGGTATACATTCCCCATTTATTTCTCCTCTTGGATTTTTATTCTTAAAACGTTACCGTTAAAATGCTTTCTATGCATAATCTGTGTCCATTTCAAAGGCTCCAGCTATCCATGACCACTTGAGAATTATAATAAAACCCCGTTCTTGACTCTGGCACCACTGACTTGTGCGTGTCTCCTTGTGACGTGGCTAATTGAGAGCAATGTGGAATCTCTCTGGATTAGGTTGTGAGCTTGAACTGCACAGGAGTAAACTAATGTGCAGCTGGTGTTTTAGGAAGTGGAGGGACCTGAACTAAAGCATATGTCAGATTTTGAAAGTACAGAATAATAAGCAGTTTGGTTGCAGATGTGCTCCTTGAACGCAAGTCATGTAAATTACACATTTTTGTTGAGACAGGTCCTCACCCAGCACTTGGCACAGAGTAGGAGTAAATGTTTGATGAACTGAGCTGGGCATGTACCACTACTACAGATTCTAGAGACATTTGCCTACAGGACCAATGTGGCAAACACTTAAGATTTTTCACCTCCCAAGGGCTTATACTATGCCACAAGGCCACACAACAATGGTAGAGCTGGAAAAATTAATAAACTCCCTGACAAATCTCTTTTGGTTCCAAAGAGTATCACAAACACACACTCATACATGCACTCACATATGTACACACACATATGTGCATGCACACATACTCAGTGATCATGGGAGTTCTAGATAAATTAAGTACTTTCAAGCTAAGGTAAGAAAAATTAAGAAGAGTGAGGCCTGCTAACTAGAGAAACTAAGAAAGAGCTGAGGGCACCAGCCTCTTGGTATTTTCTGGGTAAGTTGTCAATTCTGTAAAAGCAGTACCCTTGGCTATTCTGCTAACTGCTGCGACTACAACCCTTAGAAAAGTGCCTGGCACATAATGGACGCTCAGTGAACAGATGATGAATGAATGAGTACTTTAAGAACAGATATTTATGTGATGATTTTGACACATTTGTTCTCCAGATGAGTTAATATATGTAAAGTCCTCAAAAGAGTGCCTGACATACAGAAAGCATGCAATGTGTTTTTATTAGTATTAGTAGTAGTATTAGTATTACTACTACTACTACTATTACTATTACTCGCTAGTTTTTAGTGTCCCAGCCTCCTCTTTCTGCACCTTTCTGGGTTTGTTTGGTTTTGGTTTGGTTTTCTTTACTTCTTATTAATTTCTACCTCCCTCCCAGGCTCCCAGTTACAGCTTCTCTCTATTCTCCCTGCCATCAGCAGGAAGAATATTTTCCTATACTTCCTTTTACGTATAAGAATGTAGGTTCATTCTTTAAAAGTAATAACCCTCCCAGAGATATTTGCCTTTCAGCATTCATCTACGACAAAGAGAACACACTGACTGAAGAATTTTCAACTCATAAACCATGATGGGTTTATGAGTATATCTGGAACCACTACTTTTTCCAGTGTCCCTAATATCACACTGTGATATCATCACTCCTTACAGATCAGATCTTTCCTTAAAAGTCAGTGCTGGATCCTGGCAAGATGGCGGAGTAGATAAACACTGTGCCTACATTCTTCTGTGAATACATTAAAATTAGAACTAAATTACAGAACAGTCAACCTGGAGAAACATCTAAAGTCTAGCCCAACAGAGGTCCGATAACTAAAAATATAAAGAAGCTACATGGAGACTGGTAGGATGGGTGGAGATGAAGAATAGGTCTCAAACCTCTGTATGTTGGTTGAGAATCAGGAGGGATATCTCGGCCACGGAGGTTCCTCCTGGAGCAGCGAAGGACCCCAGCCCCACCTCTGGCTCCCCAGCTCGGAGTACTTGTGCCAGGAACAGGAAACCTCACAACACCTAGCTGTGAAAAACAGCAGGGACTCCAACCATTCAGGTGGGACAGAAGGCTGCAGGAAACCCAGATGTCCTCTTAAATGGCCCACACACAGACTCACTCGCTCGCAGGCACTCACTTTGGGTTCCAGTGAAGGGATGGTGACTGGGACGCCTTGGAGACATACAGGTGGCACACTAAGGTGTGTGGCTCCAGGGGCAGGACTGGAGGATAGTTGGCATTTTCCTTCCATGCAGCCAGCAGGTGGGTGCCATCTTGTTTGTGTTGAGCCCGCCCCCTACAGGCCAAACTTGAATCTGATTGGTCTGGTGAGCTCCACTGCTTCACCTGGCTGACTCAGCTGGGACCCTGCCGAGGTAACACGAGCACTTCCAGAGGCACTTTCTCGTGAGCAGCCAGCCCCACCCACATTGCACTCTTACTTAGAAAACTATCAGTGTCCAGCAGGCCCCAGGTGAGCAGCGACTGGCCTCCGTGTGCTCTGAGACTTTTGCTGAGTCACTCCAGGCTCAGCACTGGCAGAAAACCAGAATATACATTAACCTGTGACCACAATTCTTCCCACTCTAATGACTCCCTGAGACCCTACCACACCCAATTCATGTACCATCCGAGGCTTTATCTGTGGCTGAACCTTAAGGGAATTGGCAGGTTGCAGCAGGCCTCCAGGTGTCCTGGCTTTTTGCAGACTTTCCCCAGGCCTGGTACAGGCAGCAGCCATCCTTAATTCACAGTGAAGCCTCTCCCACATGCCTCCAGGTTTAGCACAAGTAGTGAATAACCCTGGATCACTTTATACCTGTTATCAGGGATTCCTTAGCCTGTCACAGCACTAGGTGACCTGGGCCTGCACTGGAGCCCCTCACAAGAGGCCCCAGAACAAACATACTTGGAAATTGTGGTTCAGACCACAGCAGAGCATTGCCCGGTTATCCCCACAAGCAGCACACACAAAGGGTGGTTTCAACAGGCACCAGAACCCACTGGAGCGAGTCCTGTTCCATGTAGTAAGCCCTCCTGCACAAAATCCTATGAGCCAAACCCCACAGCCAATCATCCTCAGGGTCAATCTGACCAACTGACATGTCAATAGCAATCAAGGCTCAACTATAACAAAAGAGCACACACAAGGGACACTCCTGGAGCACCCAGCTCAGGTGACCAGGGAGACTGTGCCACTAAGCCCTACAAGACACCTACTACATAAGGCCACCAGGCCAAGACTGGGAGACATAGCAAATCTATCTAATACATAGAAACAAGCACAGAGAAGCAGCCAAAATGAGGAAACAAAGAAATACTTCCCAAATGAAGTAACAGGAGAAAACTCCAAAAGAAGAAGTAAACAAAATTGAGGCAAGAAACTTACAATACACAGAGTTCAAAACAATCGTTATAAGGATGCTCAAGAAACTTAATGAGAACTTCAACAGAGAGATAGCAAGCATAAAAAAAGGCATAGAAACCATAACAAAAAAACAGTCAGAAGTGAAGAATACAATAACTGAAGTAAAAAATGCACTGGAAAGAATCACCAGCAGACTAGATGAAGCAGAGGATCAAATCAGCAATTTGGAACACAAGGCAGCAGAAAACACACAATTGGAACAGCAAAAAGAAAAAAAGAATAAAAAAAAATAAAATGAGGATAGTTTAAGACAGGGATGTCCAAACTGCATCCCGCGGGCCAACTGCGGCTCACGATCCATTGTTAATTGGCCCGCAGCAAATTCCAAAAATATATTTAGTTTACTTAAATAAACCAGGTGAGGCAATACGTACTTGACCTCGAGTGAGTGGCCCGGCTGTTTGTGTATTTTACCGCATATGGCCCTTGGTGAAAAATGTTGAGAAAAGTTTGGACACCCCTGGTTTAAGAGATCTCTGGGAAAACATGAAGCATAGCAAATTTGCATCATAGGGGTACCAGAAGGAGAAGAGAGAAAGCAAGGGATTTAGAACCTATTTGAAGAAATAATGACTGAAAACTTTCCTAACCTGGTGAAGGAAATAGACATACAAGTCCAGGAAGCACAGAGAGTCCCAAACAGGATGAACCCAAACAGGCCCACACCTAGACACATTATAATTAAAATGGCAATGGTTAAAGACAAAGAGAGTATCCTAAAAGCAGCAATAGAAAGGTAACTAGTATCTTATAGGGAAGCTTCCATAAGATTGTCAGCTGATATCTCAACAGAAACTTTGCATTCCAGAAGGGATTGGCACAAAATATTCAACGTGATGAAAAAGACCTACAACCAAGACTACTCTACCCAGCAAGGCTATCATTTAAAAATCAAAGGACAGATAAAGAGTTTCTCAGACAAGAAAAAAGATAAAGGAGTTTATCACCACCAAACCAGTATTACTAGGAATGTTAGAGGGACTTCTTTAAGAGGGAAAAAAAAAATCAAAATTATGAATAGCAAAATAACAATAGCTACATATGTATCAACAATTGTTTTCAATGTAAATGGATTAAATGCTCCAGTCAAAAGACATAGGAGGGATGAATGGATAAGAAAACAAAACCCTTACATATGCTGCCTACAAGAGACTCACTTCAGATTGAAAAACACACATAGACGGAAAGTAAAGGGATGGAAAAAGATATTTCATGAAAGCTGAAATGAAAGAAAAGCTATGATAGCAATACTTATACTGACAAAATAGACTTTAAAACATAGGCTATAAGAAGAGACAATGAAGAACCCAGTAATCCCACTTGAGGGTATTTATCTGAAGAAACCCTAAATGCTAATTCAAGGGGATGGGTGCATCCATATGTTCATTGTAGCATTATCTACAATGGCCAAGATGTGGAGGCAACCTGGGTGTCCACCAATGGATAGGTAGATAAAGAAGAGGTAGTAAATATATACAATGAAGTAGTGCTCAGCCATAGAAGGGAATGGGTTCTTGCCATCTGTGGCAGCATGGATGGATTTGGAGCATGTTGTGCTGAATGGAGTATATCAAACAGAGAAAGACAGATGCAATGTGATTTTGCTTATATGTGGACTCTAAGAAAAAAATTAACAAACAAACTCACAGATACAGAAAACAATTTGATGATTGCCAGATGGGAGAGAGGTTGCATGTGGGTGAAAAAAGGGGAAGGAATTAAAAAGTATAAATTGGTTGTTACAAAGTAGTTATGGGAATGTAGGGCATAGCATAAGGAATACAGTCAATGATACTGCCATAACTATGTATGATGTTAGATGGGTACCAGATTTATCAGGGTGGTAGATGAGAGCAGGTTGGGGGCAGGATGAAAAAGCTAAAGGGATCGCAAAGTAGAAATTGATAGTTACAAAATAGTCATGGGGATGTAAATTAATGCATAGGAAATATAGTCAATAATATGGTAATAACTATGTATAGTGCCGGTACTAGACTAGTCAGCAGGATAACTTCTTAAATTATATAAATGTCTAACCACTATGTTGTACACCTGAAATTAATATAAATAATATTGAGTGTCCGTCCACTGTAATTGATAAATTTAAAATGGGGGGAAGGGTAATTAAGAGGTCCAAATTTCCAGGTATAAAACAAATAAGTCATGGGGATGTAATGTATAGCATAAGGAATATAGCCAATAATATTGTGATAGCATAATAGTGTCACATGGTTGCTGGACTTATCATGGTGATCACTTCTTTAGGTGTACTGTATTGTATTGTATGTTAGCTATATTTTTTATAAAAAACTTTTTCTTTAGTGTTAGTGCTGAAGACCCAGCTTTGACTAAATTCTAATTATTATCTAAATCTCCTATATCAGCTAAAATTAAGTTTTATGCAAAAAAGGAAAATAAGTAACATTTGTCTTTCTCCAAGCCTTACTCTATGTTGCATCCCCTTCACTGTCCTGGGTAGTCTGTGCCCTCTTTACATGACCTTCCCCAGCTATCCCACTGAAGTTCACTCTTTGGGAGCACATTTTTCTATCAGTGATTTACTCTTTGGTAAGAACTTTATTCAAGGTGCTACATCTATAGAAATACTTGTCCCCTCATAACTCAATTTTTAATTGTAAAATGTAAAGGAGTCATTGGGAAAGGAATTTCAGGAACCTCTGAACAGACAGTGCAAAACATATTTGGGAGGAGCAAAGGGGAAATTTCTGGTTCAAAATCAGTTGACACTGACCCACGCAACAGATTAGAAAAGCCAAGCTTGGTCCACATTTCCTCACCTCTCCTTAGGTTCTTAATATCTCTCTCAGAGACAATGTCTTTGGATAGAATTCTCCTAAAGGACAGCTGAATTTTCTAATTAAAATAAATTAGCTGTACTCATCAGATTTGACAGCATCCCATCGTTTATAGGACTTTTTTTGATGCACACAAGGAATGACTATGAACTCAAAAGATCCTAAGTATTTTTAGCTGGTTCCACATAGAATGCATTTTCTCCCTGCTTATACTTATATTCAGTGATAATAATATCTGATAAGCCTATTTGGGGCAGTTTTTCCCTTTCTGTTAGCTGTGGGCCCACCTGTTCTGCATATAAATTTGGCTTCAATGTCCAGATCATTTAGTTGTGAAACAATGCTATATCTGACTTCACTTCAGTACATGAGAGGTTTCATTGTGAAAGTCTCTATTAGGTGGTATTGCCAGTTTCAACTCTTTAGCACATTCTCAGACTGTAGGCTGAACGTAGTATCTAGAATTTAGACAAACTTCCCTATAAATTTGGTTACTTAACAAACACATAAACTCCCTCCCCTCTCCTCTCTTTTCTTCATATGTTTTATCAGTGTGGGCAAAACCCCTTGTTGAACAAGCCTTATCCCTCACTAGAGAGGGTGCTGGAACAAATAAGTAGTAATTTGCCTACTAATTCCATGGTGCTGACCCGTGGGGTAGGTAAACTGGAGGACAAAAATCATTTTTACTAGTCAGGCTCCCTTTTTTTTAAATTACTAGAGAGAGAGAAAAGTCAACATAAATTCCTGAGTTCATAAAGAATATCAAAAGATCTTATAACAGAAGCTTGGAGGTCATCTAAACCAATACTTCATTCTTAGTCACAAAAGCCAGTCACTCAGTCACTTCTCCAAGGTCATCTGCTTAATAAGTGGCAGGCCTGGACTCAACCAAGTGTCTTTGAGTTTTTACTACAGAGAATGTGTGTGTGTGTGTGTATGTGTGTGTGTGTGTGTGTGTTCACATCTACAGAGCATGAAATGAAATGGAAAGTTAGATCACTCTCTAGAATAGTCAGGCAATTCAGAAAAACCAGAGGATTATTTTCCCTCTAATTGATCAAGAAAAGTCAACTCATGTGAACTCAAACTTAGAAAATGTAAAGCTAGTGCCCTTAATGTTATTCATCTAATTATTTATAAGAAATTTCTTACACTTCAGGAAGGGTACTATGAAATGTGAGATCTTCTAAATATAATCGATTCAGTTCTCTCATCTTTGTTTGGACTGTATTTCCAGAAAGAATATCTGCCTTTCTAGCCCTCATTTCTTTTTTTTGTTGGTTTAGTCCTTGCAAAAATGGAACATTTCTAGTTCCCACTTGCAGCACAGAATGCCTTTCTTGAATGTTTGCACTTTCAAGTGTCAATTGGTGTCAATAGGACTAAAGATTCAAAACTTGGCAGCAGACCCCACAGAAGATGGCGACTGCACTTTCACTAAGTTCTTACTTACCCTCAATAGTGTTCCCTTTTCCTGGGCTGTTAATGCCATAGCTGCACATAAGTGTGGAGACCACTCTGTGTACAGCCAAGAGAAGGCAGACTTGGTCACCTTCATTACTATTTTCACTGCCCCCATGAGAGGTCTTGGGAGCTGCTGCCTCAGCACTGTGGACTCTAGAGATGGCCTTGCTCTCTTTTCCCTCCTTTCACCCCTTCTCAGAGGTACAGATCCTTTTTAGACTAGAGATAGAAGCTGAGATTGCCAACAAGAGTAAGCTATGTCCCAGTTAGAGGTGGCCTTCGTTTTAGGGTTTTGATACAGAAATCCAGAACAAAGCCATTCCTAAGTTCAGCATTTTTCTGACCAGATCCGTCTCTAAAACCCATGTCCTTCTTTCCTCCAATTCTCTATTCCCTGAGTCTATGTCATTCATTAATAGGCCATTGGATAGCATGGCTCTTCCTTAGTCCCAGGAGAACCATACTTTGTGCAACTTCCTGGCATTACAACTTTCTAGTGATTATTCATTCACTCACTCAATAGTTATTTATTAAACAATTGTATTCTTTGTCAAGCACAAAAGAGACACAGTCCCAGCCCTTACAGTGGCTTACAATAGAAGACAGAGAGACAGAAAGTGAACAAGGGCACACATTAATATATATAGTTATAAACAGGTAGGCTTTTTTGTGTCCAAGGGCAAAGCTTCTGTACATGCACGTTTGTGTGCAAATAAAACCTATTTCTTTGAACTTAGTGGAATTGACCAGATGTTGAAATATTGATTGAATCTAAACACATATGCATATAGATAGATAAATGTATTTCCTTTTCTTCCCCGCCCCCCTTAGGTAAAAGCAGACTTCAACTAAGAAAACTTTCTCAAAGATTCTTAATCTGGGAATCTATGGAATAAAGACCCAAAAGATCATCACAGGGTCTGTGAGCATCCTCAAATTACATGCAAAAATTTTCTCTATGTGTGTATGTACAATTTTCTAGGAAGGAGGGGTCCACAGTTTTCCTTACATCCTCAAAGGGATACATTGGTTTGTGTGAAAACCTAACACTTACATAGAAGAAAAAGATGCTGTCCTCCATGAAGAGACTCTGGCCATTGTCACTTCCCTCATACATCCCCCCATGAGACCCCCAAAAGGCTCCATGAAACCCCACGAGCTCTACAGAGCACAGTTTTAACAAATCTTGCGACAAGGATCACTTAAATAAAATTCTAAACTCAAGAGTTTTGATCTATTTGTTGCCCATAGACACTCACTTCAACATCTGTGGATGTCATGTTACCTAAACCTACCATAATGAGGAACTTAAAAAGAAGTTAGGAGATGACCAGTATCTGCTAATGATTTGGGGACTTTCGCTACAATTCTTTGTCTAGAAGCAGTCTTGTTGAGTTCAAGAAAACAGGTTAAATATACTCCCCCAAACACCTCTTCGAGTTAACTATCATAGCAGGAATTAATGTATCTTCGGAGTCAATAATACCTGAACATTTTAATCTCTCTTAGAATTAAATAAAAAATAAACTCTTTTGTCAAATACAAAATTTACTTTAGTCCTAAATCTACAGAGGATAAAACATGAGGATAGAAGAAAAACATGAGGTAATGTTGATCAAGTTGATACTACTCAAATGATAAGAAAGATCATCAATGATAATTTTAAGTATTCAACATTCTCATCCAAAATATTTTGAGGTACAGGCCTACGCAAAATATTGGTTCCGATCTAGGTTCTTGGAGGCAAAAAAAAACAAAAACGGACACTAGCTTAGCAGAGAAAGGAACTCTTTGAATGGGTGTTGGGTACCTCAGGGAATCTAAGAGAAGGCTGGAGAACAGGACTTGCAGACAACTCAGAAAGGCAAAGAGCAGCCATGATCCAGCCATGGAAACTGTCTTTTTAGGATGTGCACAGTGGTACTAAGGACACTGGACATTCTCTGTCACCACCACTTCACCAATAAGCCCTCCAGTCCGTGGTGCTACACTAGTCTCTACATCAACAGCCACCAATAGTCTCTAATTAATCCTGGTCTTTATATCAGTCACCAAAGATCTCCTGGAAATTCAATTTTTGACCCCATCAACTTCCACTTATCCTGGGATTTCTCCCAAAATAGGAACATGTTCAAATGGTGGGAAGAAAATATTTTTTTCCTAATTTCCTTAGCAATATTATACTAGAAAATGTAATAAAATAAATGTGATGAGAAAAAGAAAAATTAAGATCTTAACCACTGGCATCAGGATTTCCTTTAAGTAACAACTGTAAATGTTAAATTAAATATTTTGATAAGCACTGAGGTCAAAGGTAAGACTTGTAAGTGTCACTGGACCTGAGCTCACGTGGTGCACGAGAACGCTCCAGATAATGAAAGGAGGTGAACTGGAGCTCCCAGACAACCTGTAAGAGGAAGGGTGTGAAACAGAGTGAGGGAGAGACAGAAGAGGAATGAAATGAGTTTTTGCCGGTGGGAGGCTGGGCACTAAATGATGCAATCTTGCTTGTGACCACTCTACCCAACAATTTTCTTTTTCCAGAAAGTTTATCAAACTCATGAAACTTCAGTGTAAGTAATCAGGACATTTCTCATTATGGAACAAAAGAAACTATTTCCTGGTGGGAACAAAATGATGGCATCAAACAAAGCCAAGAGAAAGTTAGGAAAATGTAGCACCCCACACTACACACACACACACACACACACACACAAACAAACAAAAACAAAAAACAAAACACATAAAACTGTGAAGGCAAACTCACTGGATAATTAGCAGAGAAACCTCATGAGAAGCATGCATGATATTTTGGTGTGGAGATGATTCACACAATCCAAAGTACGAGCTTGAAATGGAAAAATATTAAACCATCATGTCAGTCAGTTCTTCCATACTTGTCGCCAATGTTTGCTTCAGTTCTGGTCATATAGTAGGCTTGGGTTTTGTTTGTTTTGTTTTGTTTTGTTTTGTTTTTCAGTAGGTTAAAGAATATGAATAACATCTGTGGAGTATGTTGATATTTGTTGAACCAAAGTTCAGAAATGTCAGCCTAAAATGAATAAGAGCGGAGGGGACACTGATTGCTAGACGACATCAGATTCTGGCTTATCTGAGACTCAGCAAAGAGATGAAACAAAGGCCATGACCTTCCAACCATTCTAATATTCAGAGGATGAAAAAGTATAACACTGCATCCATGCATATCAAGGTACAGAGAAAATAAATATTGATTTTTGCTGGGGAAACGGGTGAAACTTATGAAAATAGTTAATGGAATAGAACTTTTTGTGAGTACTACACGCAGTTGCAATTGCATGGGTGCCTTTATTTCTGCATCATGGAACCATGTTTGAGAAGAGCTCAGATTCAAAGGAAAGGACTAGAGTTGTTTCTGGAAGCAAACCCACGAAGGTTTTCACTCTCCTTGAAGAAAGGAGGGTAGAGGAGAAAATTGTAGTCCTAGAAAGACTTTGCTGTGCAAGATGGAGAGGCTGCTAGATGGATACATAGCTAGGGAGAATAAAGGGGGAGGGGATGGGCAACAAAAAAGTCATTGTTCTCTCTGAGTATATTTTCCAAAAGTGGCATCTTTTAAACAATTTTGTTCAGCTGCCATACTACATGGTTGGTATGGGAACTATGATGAAAAGATACTGTGATAAAGACAGTGATAGAAGATCCTGAGACCCACAGAGAAGGTAGTCAAAGGGAGGCCCCTTATCTCTGAGCCTGGTTTCCACCAGCCCCAGCTCTCCCAGCTCTTCCCCTGCTCACAAAAGAGTGAAGGAATAAAACACAGAGTAGATCATTATAACACAAATGAGGTTACTCCAGTGATCTGTAGTAGAGCACCTTAGGTAGAGACATGGGTGAGGATCAGGGATGAAGAACAGACTTTTAGAATTAGGGATAACATGTGTAGGACTTAAATAATGAGTAAAAGTTTGGCCACTACTAAATTCTGTTACATAAGCAGATCCCCACAAGCTGACTGGAATTAGGCCATGGGCCAAAGAGACTTATACTTGTTGGGCTGTTCTGTGTTATTTCCCAACCTTCAGAAGTCCAGATGCAATTATATTTGCAGAAGCAGAACCCAATTCTCTCCTTCTGGGGCATAAAAACATATGAACTCAGAATTTACCAACATATTTCTGTTGATTTAAAGAATGGCTTTCTTTTGTCCTCCAGGGATATTGCAAGTGAGGCCCATCTTGAAAAAGGACAAAGACTTCAGTATTTTTTAACATGCTACAGTGAATTTACTGAGGCATTGAAGGCTGAAGACATTAGAAAAACTCAGAGTCAGCAGTAGACTGTGAGACTCAAAGATGAAAGGATGGTGTTGGCATGATCTTAACAGGGTCCTTGGGCAACAGGGTTAAAAGACCAAATCATGGATATTGGGGCTGGATCTGATTTTTTTCAGGGTCCGACAATGGCGGCCCTAAATAAATTCTGGTTTCATCAAAGTATTTCAGAGATTATTAATAAAAAATTTCAGAAACTGTTACTAATTTTTCTGGGACAATTCCAATTTTAAGTTTTTATTGGATTCCACTTTTAGCCAATCACTTCATGTCTCTGAGCCACAATTTTCTCACCTACGAAATGAAAAGTGTTAACTAAATTATTTCAAACATCCACTTTTAATACTCAATGAGGTCTATAACTTCTTTCAGACATATTATCGTTATTTTTTAAAGCAAAAAACTAATTACACGGTAATAGATTAACATATTGTCTTTGCAAAACAAATAAAATACCATAAATTAAACTCAACTTTATCACTCCCAGTCTCAGTTTCCTCTCCATCTCTTTTAATCACCAGTATTAGCTTGCCAATTTTTTAAAAATGCTTTACTTATATATTTTCTCATGGAAAATATGTAGCCCTATTTTATTTGTGTATTTTCACATGAATTTTACTCTACCTAAGCATTTCATTCTGTGATTTTCTCCTTGTTCGTTCCACAATACCCATGAACATCTTCCCACATCGGTGCATAGAGTTCCACCTCATTCCATGTTACGCAATGTGTTTTTACCCATATTAAAGAACACTCATTTATTCTACTGAACATTTTTGAAAACGCCTCCTTGTGCACACATGGAAATGTATGTTGAAGTAGAGAATGCAAATTGAATTTACTTGGCCATAGATATGAATTCTTTAAATTTTAGTAAATACCAAATAATCCTCCAAAGTAGCTAACCAGGTTGATAGCAGGAATTCATGAGAGTTCCTGCTCATCGTGAAGACTCTTGCTTATATCAAACTTTAAAATCTTTGCCACCCTGGTGGACGGAAAATGGCATCCGTCCATTTTCCAGGGTCACATTTGCTTTGTGACCCTGATCACTGGTAGCACTGAGCACCTTTCAATATCTTACCTCTTCTATTTCAATTTACATATGGTTCCCACTCAAGGCTGACTCGGTATGGTCTCAAAGGTCTGAGTTTAAATCCTATCTTTGGTATTTTCTGACTGTGTTGGGTCACTGAATCTCTCTGCCCACAGTTTCCTCAGCTCTGAACAAAGAATAAAAATGGTGTTCTGTTTGCCTCAGCAGAAAAACTTTATTGAATACTTCCTGGACACTCTTCTAGGGCCAGCTTGTTAAGCGTATGCAACTGTATCAGGCAGAGTGTGATCAGAGGAGCAGAATCAATAGATATAAAATAAAGGGTTTGTTATTGAAATTTGACAGTGCACAATTATAGGTGATGATTATATAGTCCACGTAAGTCTGCTGTTGTTGTGTATGGGCTGGCCCTAAAGTCAGCAGGGAAGGCGGCTGGAAAAGAAAGATGGAGGTGAAGTGGGAGAGAGTAAAGACAAACTGGAACCCCTGCCTATGATCTGACACCCACAGGATGCAGTGAAATCCACATTGGTCTCTCCAAAAATTTAAATTAAATGATGTGACTCTGGCACCTTTTGTCACAGAGTGAAATACACACTTGGCCCAGAAATTGAAGAAGCTGAAGGATAATCCAGTGGGCCTAGAGAAGCTATGAGCAAGGTAGATGAGGAGCCTCACGTCAGAGCTGCATGAGCACCAGAGATGGGCCCCAAGCTTCTGAGGGTAAAAAGAGCACTGCTGCATGTCACTGCCACCTCCCATATCTTGTGGCTTGAAGCAGCCTGGAATTATGCAGGTAGAGAATTCTGGGAAATGTTCTACCTTAGCTACACACACACACATACACACACACACACACACACACACACACACACACACACTACTGATCTACAACAGCAGCCCCAGGAAATAATGACAAACATCAACTGTGTTAGTTGCAGGCCCATTATCAAAATGTTTTATCTGTGCACATCCTGGTCATTTCATTTAATCAGCTGCTTCTTTCTGTGCTTGTCCATGAAGAGTAATATCAAGAGAGAGATATGATCAATTTTCTCTACATTAACAGGTCAAAGGAAAAACAAGATTTTATAAAGGAAGAGATTGATAAGAGAGGCTGAAATAAAATCTGGGGATCTGTATGCTGCTTTGGGACAGGGCAGGGGGTGTGCAGAGGGGACGGAGAGAAGAAAGCTAATCTTAAGTCCCTCCTCCATAGGTCTCAATCAGCATAAATGCCCAGAGAATCCACCTCACTAATAAGTGAAGTGCATTTTTGTCTCTTGGAATGGTCCTGTTTTACAGGAAAAGAATTAAAAAGTGAGGACCCTAGAAGTACTACACTAATTATGAGCTGGAATGTGTCAGCCAGAAATGAGTTACAAGCTGGCCAGAGCCTGCAAACTATAGTTAGATATTTAATAAAGTTCAGGCATGCAGCCGCGAGCGCTCCTGGATGCTCGCCACCTTTTATTATGGTGGCGCCTGGCAACATGCTTGTAGTTAAGAATCTGTCAGGCTTTCCATTAGAAGCTCCATCTTTTCACGACTCTCTAAATCTCTTTTTTAAGTCACATAAATTAGAAACTCGTATGTAGCTTGTCCAGACTGAGGATATTTTGTGGTGGCTGTCATTTTATTGTTTTGTTTTGTTTTTCAGATTTGAAGAACCTCAATCTGGTTCTGCCATTTACTGTACCAAAAAAGAAGAAGAAGAAGAAGAAGAAGAAGAAGAAGAAGAAGAAGAAGAAGAAGAAGAAGAGGAGGAGGAGGAGGAGGAGGAGGAGGAGGAGGAGGAGGAGGAGGAGGAAGAGGAGGAAGAGGAAGAGGAGAACCAGAAAAGGCAAAGTTAATAGAAACGTTGTTGGTTTGGTTTCAATTTTTCCTCAGAAATGAACTGCTCTCCTTCCTTTCCCTTTCTGGGACCATACTAAAAAAGGAAAATATAGCAAAGTGTTTTGTGTAAAAGATAAAATCTGTCTTTAGATAAGTGCAAAGATAGCTAAAGATGGGGAAATGTAGCTTCCCATTTCTTAGCTTGGTATGAGATTGGTAACTTGACAAAACACACACAAAAAGTCAGGGAACAGTTTTATGCTTCAACATATATTCTTAAGAGGAATTCTTCATTGGGAAAATCTCGTACACAATTCAGGAATACTGGATTAAACAGGAGAACTTGCAGTAATTCTTCAGTTCTGATTGTAAGATACATTATGGATTTAATAGCAGCTATTAGGAAGGAAGAGAGAGAGGGAGGGAAGGAAGAAGGGAGGAAGGAAAGAAGGAAGGAAGGAAAGAAGGAAGGAAGGGAGGGAGGGAAGGAAGGAGGGAGAGGGAGATATCACCTCCATAAATGTTCTCACCAGTAGTAAGATGAATCTCAATTTCAGGGGAAAAAAAATGTATTTGAGGGAAAAAGGAAGTATCTTAGAATGAGGAAATAGAGCACATAGCTCATTACCATTTACAAAACACTTTCAACCAAATTGCGCCCAATCATTCTTCTCTGTCATAGATCAGGATATCAGCATAGTCGCAAAGTATCTTGCCTAAGATACTTATCAGTTGTGTGAGGGAAAGTGGAGAAACCCAACAGACACTTTAACGAAGCGACTGAGGTTAATATCATGAGCAACAAAACATATTAACATCATGAACAACTGATATGAGATACTAAGAAGGGCACAACATCACTTCTGTGATTTTATTGCCAAAAATGTACAATCTCAATATAATCATGAGAAAACATCAGACAAACTCAAACTGGTTATTCTACAAAACAAATAACCAGTACTCAACATAAGTGTGAAACTTATGAAAGACAGGGAAAGAAGGAGGTATTAGCAGACTCAGGAGACTAAGATGACACAGCAACTGAATGCAATGGGATTGGATCCTGGAACAGGAAAAGAACATTAAAGGAAAACTTGCTGAAATGTGAATAAAGTCTGTAGTGTATTAACTTCTTGGGTTTGATCACAGTAGTCCAGTTATAATAGTTATTAACATTAGGGGAAGCCAGGTGAAGAGAATATGTGAACTCTGTGAACAATTTTTGCAACTTTTCCATAAGCCTAAAATTATTTCAAAATAAAAAGTTTTCTTTAAAAGAAAAAAAAAAAAAGCCCATAGATCAGAATGATATTTTGCATTGGTTGTTGTGCACACATAATTTACAATTGCAAGCAATATTTTACCATCAATATAGAAGATAGAGTTACAAAAATTTACACATATTTATATGTGTTCACAGCTAGAAGAACTAAATTAAAATATTTTTGTAACAAACTTAAATCCAAAAAAGAAAAAATGCAGCATGGTAGTATACACTTTATTTTTTCTGTTCCATCAGTTTTATAAATGTTTGAGACTTTAAAGAGTTACTTTGCAAGTTAACATGTGTCCAACATTTGTATTGAACCATTTTAATAAATGAGTTCTCTAAATTTTGGTTACATTCATTTAAGATCAGATGGAAATCATTCCCCAAATGATTAAACAAATTGAATACCAAAAACGTTAGCATTTGAAGTTTTTAAGAAATTATAATTACTAAAAGCAAAACTTGCAAATAGGCAGTCAATAACCTTTATCCCTGCAAAAGCAAGAAAGCAACTGAACAAATTAGAAGAGCTCGAACACTATATAAATTCAATTTTGATATTTTTGTAATTGCACTTTGGATTTCTCAACTTATAAGAGATATATTTTGATGAAGTTCTTATTTTTTAATTGGATGAATTTATATTCTGTACCAGAATACAAAGAAAGGCCTCAAATTTTGAAGAGTCTAAATTGGTAAAACATTGACATAAATGATAAATATAAACTATTTTGTAAGTTTCATTTTACAAAATATTAGTTGAAGAAAAGTACTCCTCTGAAAATAGTTTGAAGAATAACATCAACTATTGAAAATAGTTTAAAGTAACATATCTAAATATCTTAAAAGTTAGAATTAAGAATAATCTCCATTTAGCTAAATTTTTGTGAATTTATGAACTTCCTACATGATGCAGTGAGAGCATTTTCTCAGTTAATGAGATTATGGTGTCAAAGATGTATTACTTGAAAATGTCAACAATTTCAAGTTCAACAATGAAAAAGACAGCAGACATTACTATGAAAAATATTTAAAATAAGCAACTATTTTGAAAACTACATTCTTCAGAAAAATATCGGTGACATGATATAGAAACAGATACTGCTGAGCATCTGACAGAAGTATATAAACATGTATTAAGATTAATTATTCTGCTTATGATTTCTTTAATGTTCAGATAATTAATAAAAACATAGATATAAGTTACATTTAATTTTTTCGGAAAGAATTTTATGTTTGAAATAATTTTCAATACGATTAATTTTAGATCCACCAATACAATAAAACTAATTCATACTGTTGATCAATAAATAAAGTGGCCCAGGGAAGTATATACCTTTGTGCCCCCAGTGGGAATGCAGATCCTTCCCACTTCAGCCCTGTCTCCTTTGTCTGCCATTGGGACAGCTTCAGCCACAGCCTATAAATATTTTTTTTCAGTTGTAAATGAAGTAATAGTCCCAAACTTCAAGGGGTAGGGGTGAAGCTTTCTAGGTGGTTCTCTTGAATTCCTCCACACTTGGGGGACTTCCTGCCTCCACCACAAGTGGGAGAAATGCCCAGCCTGTCAACCATAACCCTCACCAAAAGAACTTCCCGTTGGGCTCTTTAAGCCTTAGCCTTCCCTTATATCCTCAAAAGCTGCCTGAACAACATGTAAATGCCTCAGAGTGTGGGTTTGGTCCCAGCTGCTTTTGGCTGTGGGGGCCTTTGAGAAACTGAATCAACAAGAAAAGTTTCCCTTGACACCCATGCAGCCTCTACCCTTTTAAGTCCTACCACAATCAGTGAAGCGGGTAGGTAAGTCCTAGGGTCTTGTTTAAAAATGAGAAAATGTACGTCTTATGCAATATCATATAGCTGGGCAGTAGGAAAGCCAAGAGGAGAAATCAGATCTTCTGAAACTTCGTTTAACAAACTTCTTGCATACCACATTTTCTCACCAACAAAACAATTGAAATATCCAATTTTATAAGCACATAGGGTGGAGTCCATCAGCTTTAAACAAAATGTACAAGAAAGAATTCCTCCTGCATTCAAGTTTAATTATGTCTACATTAGATGTATGGTGTATTTTTCTCCCAGACCAACAATTTTCCTATTGTTCAGAACCTTTCCTTGCTAATTATCCTACAACCAAACCAGTGTACCTACCAGAGCTGCAACGTCAACTATGAATCAAAGAAAAACAATCTGCTGCCCCCTCTTTCAATCCAAATAATTAAAACACACATTCTAATGCTCCCAGCGCCAACACTCTATTTTTAATTAGTGTGGGTCAGCTTCAATGTTCTAAGAGCATGCTAGACCAAGAGTAGAAAAGCAACGGTGTCATTTAGTCATCCACATCCTAACACAAGCAGGGTCCCTGAGAATTTGCCACAAATTCTCCCTCCTACAATGTGAGGCAGGGCCACCCCTTCCAAGCAGAGATCTGAGCTAGTTTAAGGTAAGATTCCCTCTGGGCGTGGAATAAAACTGACTCTGACCGATTGTTTCAAGAAGTCCTCCCATGGGCCATTAGCCTAGACTATGGATACAAAACGAGGCAGAATCTATAAGTAGGTATGTGGGATAAGGACAGCCATCCCTCTCTTTGCAAAACCAGAACAGTAGAGTTCTGTAGATTCTCTAGGGAATTACCTTCTCAGCTTCCAGGCTGAGGTGAGGACCTACCCACAGCCTACTAAGAAAGAAGGTCGAAAAAACACCCAAGGTCAGTGTAGAGAGAAGATCCCCATTGAGTTCTCTCACCTCAGAAGAATGGCCCATTCTTCTTTCCTATCTTCTCTCCACATCCTTCTCTTTCACAAGAGTTGTCATCTGTACTTCCTTGAAGCCCTCCCGTTTCTGTCCACTTTCCATGCTCCTTGCCATCACCTAACTCAAATTAAGATTCTCCTCACCTCTGCTATACCATACATTCTCAACAGGCCCTGCCAAGAGGGGGTTGAAAATTGGATCTTGGGAGATGGGAAAATCATTTTTTAAAATCTCTTTTTATGTTTAAAGCACAAATGCACAGTATATATACAGATATACAGTATATCTATAGTATTAAAATTATCACAGAGGAGACGATTTGGGGGAAAAGTCTAAAAAGGCTTCTTAGGGGAGCAATAATTCCTTAAGCACCAGTCAAGCCTTGACTCCTCAGTCTTATATCTTCTTACCTCAGAACTTGACCCTCATCTCCAATTAACCTTGAGGACTTTTGATTCCTTCCATGCTTTAGATCATGTTGTCTTTTCTGCCCCATGCCCTCATGAACCACCTCTGCCTTTGAAAACATTATAAATCCTTCCGTGTTCAGCTCAAGCACGAATTCCTTTATGAAATCTTTCCAGGACCACCCCCAACAAGGTTTGTTCTTTCCTTTCTCTGACACTCCATAGCACTTTGTACCTTTTCACCATAATCCTCTATTACATCAAATGAGTGTGTTGTGTTCTTGTTTTAACCCCACCCATAAACCATCCCATGTAATGTTAGTTTTCCTAAGGACGGAACTTATTAACTGGTTATCCCTGAACCTAGTATTGCAGCAAGACATTTAATTGCTTGAAACTTGTAAGAGAATAAATGAAATCAAAACCATAAACAGACTAACCCTAAATCACCATTTATAACTCTAAAACAAAATGACCAGGAGCAAGAACCAGGCTATTGTGGTGACTTTAAAACAATTATATAGATTGTTAAGTAACCATACAGATTTAATGACTGAGCTCGAGAAAGCAATATGAACTGTGACCGTCAACCGAGTTGGCATTTTACAGGCCATCTTCAATTCATTCAACAATCTGGGCAAGGGAGGGGAGGGGAAGGGAATCATTTGAATATTAAGGATGAAAAATTCAAGCTCAGGGCTGTCAAGTTCCAGTCTCAAACTCATGAAAGGCAGAACTAGAATTGAAAATTGAGTGTGACTGACTCAGAATGCCAAGTTCTCCCTTCCATGCTGTAGAGAAGCCACTGTTGCATGCGGCGGTTGGTTTAGAGGAACAAGGCATCTTTTCTGGATGTCAATTCAGTAAGTCCCCACTCAACATCATTAATAGGTGTTTGGAAACTGCGGCTTTAAGTGAAATGAATTATAATGAAACCAATTTTACCATAGGCTACTAATTGATATACACAAAAGTTGAGTTCCTATGGCATATTTCTGGTCACAAAAGCATCACCAAACTGCTAAATAAAGACCCAAAACACTTCAAATATTAAACACTGAAATAAATACGAACTATAAATACATGTAAGAAAGATGAATAAAAACAAGTAACATCATTCTTTTTCAACCTGCTGATTCCAGGTCAGGGTTACAGGTGACCAGAGCCTCTCCCAGCAGCTCAGAGTGCAAGGTGGGAACCCACCCTGGACAGGACGCCTTTCCATCTCAGGACACACCACCAACACCCTCACTCTCTCAGACTGGGACAATTTAGACATGCCTATTCACTCAACATGCACATCTTTGGGATGTGGGAGGAAACTGGAGTTCCCAGAGAAAATCATGCAGACATGGCAAGAATGTGCCAACTCCACGTGGAGAGTGGCCACAGCGGGAACCAATATTTTTGGTTATATGTTGTAATGAAAGAATGTTGAATGAAACAATGCTATTTGAGGACCTGCTGTATAATAAGAGCCTTAAAGCTCAAGCTCTAGAACCAAATGAGCTGAGCTTAATTCCCAGTTCTGCCACTCTTTACCGGTGGAACTTTGGATTCTGAACCTTATATTCCTCTTCCAAAATGGGAATAATGGTGCCTACTTCACAGGTTCATTATAAGAATTAAATTATAAAATGTACTCATAAAACTCAGCTTAGTGCCTCGCACATATTAAGCCCTCAAGAAATGGTAGCTATGGTATAATCGATTAGCATCCCTAAAAATACCTGAACAAAAGAACCTCTACGTATTGCTGAAGATCTAGCATCTAAGTGCTCTCATCAGTTGTCTCACTTTATTGTTCACGGGAGAATTTATCAAAAGGTTGAGGTAGAGCAAGCTATAACTGGAATCCAATGTGACCAAAAACATGGTTTACAACTTTTTTCCACCATCTTCCCATACTACACATAATAACTAGCATTTGAGCTTCTTTTCTGACACATGCAAGAAAATTTGACATTGTTTGAATTAGTTTTCCGTCACTGCTGTAACAAATAAAAAAAAACTAGGCAGGTTGAAAACAACAAAAATGTATGTATCTTACAGTTTTGTAGCTTAGAAGTTCAACATGGTCACACTGCGCAAAAATAAGAACTGTGTTCACTTCTAGAAGCTCTAAGGGTGCATCTATTTCCTTCTCTAGTTTCTAGGGACTGCCCACAGTCCTAGGGTCATGGCCCCTTCCTCCTCTTTCAAGACCATAAAAAGTAGGAATCCTTCTCACTTTGCATCACTCTGACCTCCTGACCTTCCATTGTTATATCTCCTTCTCTGCTTCTCTTCTCCTGCTTCATTTCCCTCTTCTATATTTAAGGATCCTTGTGATTACATTGGGTTTGCCCAAATAATCCAGAACAATCTCCCTACTTTAAAGTGAGCTGATTAGCAACCTTCATTCTACCTGCAACCTTACTCCCCTTTGCCATATAACCTAACATATTCACAGATTTGGGGATTAGGACCTGGACATCTTTGTGCAGCCATTATTTCATCTTCCAGACTGTTCCACTAATAAAAAGAAGGGTAGCTAGTAAGAAGTTGTAGACAGAGCTGAAGGAGCTAGAGGGAAGGAAATTGCATCCTTTACAATTACATATGGAGAAAGTATAGAACTCTGGTTGACAATAGAACATATTCAATGCCATTACCTTAAATTAATGAGCCTTTTGAGTGGAAGAGTAGATCCACCAGAGTTCTGAGTTCTGGCTCAAACTACTAATTATGTTAACTTCTGCATAGTATATACCCTTTCTGGGGCTCAGAGTCCTCACATGTCAAATGGAGATGATATAATCTCAAGGTGATTATTTGGAATAACTTGGACAACACATTTTGTAAGGTAGCGACATCAATAATAGCAAGGAAATATGGTAGACTTAATACCAAGTACTATGGCAAGAGCTTTAACATTATCTCTTTAATCCTCACAACAACCCAATGAGATATTACTTATTCTTTTGTCCATTTTACAGAAAAGGAAACTAGGGCTCAGAAAGACTAAGTAACTTGCTCAGCTGGTGTATGGTAGAGCCAGGACTGGAAGACAACTTCACATTCACTCCAAAAATCTCTACTCATAACCACTATGACATTGAATATAAAGTTGTGAAAACTAAGTTATGAAAACTAATTTGGGAGTAATTAACTCCCTTACTAAAAAAGGACTAGAGCCTTGAATCTATGTAACTTTACTAACAATTGTCACCCCAATAAACTTTAATTAAAAAAAAAAATAGACGAGAGTTTTGAAATGAACATGTCCTTATGTGACGCAACTGCTGGAAACCCACTGTTACAAGCTACCTACCACCCGGCTAGAGAGAGCTTTGTTTGTAAGCTGCCTTTAAGGTTCTGCACAGAGTAAGGTAATGTGATGCGTGAGTGTATGTTTGCTTCTGAAAAGAAGGACTGTAGACTGAGACTCTATAGGGTTCCGTCCCATGGAGCTCTTCGCTCAGTCATACTCCCTTCTCCTACCCAAAACACACACATGGTTTCCATTCCAGACTGAGTCAGCATTGCATACTCTCAGCAAAGCCCACCATAGTGTTTTCCAGAGCATTCTTTTCAGACAACAAACAAGCCAAAAATTGTTTCTGTTCTTACACTTAAAAAAAAAAAAATGAAAGCTTTCCCTGTGTGCACAATGTCTATATGGTGTCCCTTGTAAATTATTTTCACATGTTGCCTACCAGACCCACTGACTCTGCTGAGAGCCCACCCCTTCTCATGCCTGGAACGACCTCTCACCCAAGAGGTCAGTACCCAAAAGGCAACGTGGGCCAACTGTGTTGTGTGCTCCATTACCCATGAGATTAGGAATAATTGTGGGTAATTGCTAAAGCAAATGAGTTATAGCTAATTACTAGTGTGGTCTTAATCACAGCAACAAGTGAAAGCAAAAACACTCCCTGACATTTCACTATATACTATAATGAACTCCGCTTGCAGTTTTAGTTGATGCCAAAACAGTCACTATTATGAACAGTCTGAAATCCCAAGGGAACCAGATAATTGAGTGTTCAAACGTGTAGGATTTTTCTGTCCCTACTTTTAATTTGCTGCCAGGTATTTTTAAGGGCAACTCAACTTCCTTTTTACCCTAGGCAACTTCATGGGCTTTCTGCTATAGTTTGTATTAAGAGTCACCTGACGAAAGAACCTGCTGAAAATACCATATTATAAGAATTTAAGGCATCATTTGTAAGGATAAAAGGCAATAATAGATTTCAAAGCTCTTTGGAAAGATGAAAGCACAATACAATTATAAGGTATCATTATTATCCCCTTATAATTAGGATCTATAACAACCTATATAAAACATAAGTTGTTAATTATTGCATATAATGTTGTCAGTGACAATCAGTACATACCTGGATAATTGTAAAATGTAGCCTTTTCTGAACAAGTAATCCAAGAGTATTTCTTTTCATTCCCTAAACTTATATTTTAATTGCTCTGATTTGGGGATGCTTCTAGTCTCTTCGGAAAGAGTTCCCTTTGAGACTGATAGCACGGATGGAGAGAGGAGCATGGAACATTACAAAACCAAGACTAGAATCCAGGTCTTCTGATAAGTAGCTAAGTGCTCCTGGGCAAAGCATGTAATCATTTTGAGTCATAGCTTTCATATCCTCTAAAATGGGGCTAATAACTTACATCTAAGAATGTTGCAAGGATAAAGTAAAACTAAAAGGAAAAAGCACTTTTGAGTGCTAAATATATATGAAATTAAGGCTTATGTGACACAATACGTTATTCATAACAATATTAATAGTTATTTTCATCATGCAATGAAGACATTTAGCTTCTTTTTTTATCAAAATGGCTTTGGAAGCACATTTGTACATTTCAGGGTTTGAGCAAGGGAGAAAGTTTTGTTCGAGCTGCAAAACCGAATGGGACAAAGGAGGTTGTTACCAATTCTCTGATTTGAACCCAAAAGAAAGATGGTTTAAGGACTTGGCACATTCCCCAATTTTGCTGAATTTGGTTTGCAGCCAGCACAGCTTCACTTTATCAAGAAGTCTGCATTCAGTCAAACAAGGGACTTCCAGGACGAATCCCTCCATCTTATTAATCTTTTTCAAAAGGAGGTTTGACTCAGGGCCTCAAAGCCCAGATTCATTTGGAGAAGAGATGGGGGTTGTAAATGGAATTGTTAATCTATACCCACTAAAATTTCCTATCTTTCCAGAACCCAGACACTGGAGAACTCTCCATTTCCCAATATACATAAATAAAAGCAAAGCTGCACTCAGGCAAACTTACAAAGTATACACTCACTCAGCCAACTAATATTTATGGAGTACTCATGGGTGCAGAGCACAATCTGGGTTCTGGAGATTGAACAGTAAGTAGGAGAGACATTTATCTTTTCTTCTAGAAGAGCACGAACCATAAAAAACAAATCAGTATACAAGAAAATGTCAGATTATAACTAATCCTTTCCAAGTCCTTAGAATAAGGCTGTGTGATAGATAAATGGGGTGATGAAGGAAGTCCTTTCTGAGATGACATTATAAACTGAGATCTCAGTGACTGGAAGGCTTGGGAACACTAACGCCCCATCTTAGTGTGCCTTCCCCACCTTTACAGTGCTCCTCTTCCCTTTTCACTTCCTCTGGATCTACTGTTCCGATATTGAAGCACTCCTCCCAGTCCAGACTTTCTACTGAGCTGGCGGCCATCTTCTTGGCTTCCTGATTCATTCATTCAGCGGACTCAAAACTAGCCCTAGTGTTTGGTCATCATTTCTATCCTCAGTGTGGAACAACCTCAGACTCCCACCACAATGTTGCTATTATTAAGTCTATTTTCCTAATGGGGCTCAGAAATAACAACTACAACAACCACCAATATTTACTAGGTGCTACTACGTGTTAAAATCTAACAGATCAAAGCAAAGGATCAATGGCCCCAGTGATCACCAGAGGCTTGAAACCAGGGGCTTCCTTCATTTATTTCCTGGGCTACTGCAGGGATTCTGCACATCTAACAGAAAATGATAAAATGCCAAAATTAATTGATATATGCCTTATGTCAACTGCGGAAGTGAAAGATTGAGCCAGATTCATTTTTAATTCAAATACATGTATAAGATTTTATATGTATATATTTTACATGTATAAAATACATAGTATATAATTTTATATAAATAAATTACATATTTTTATATATGAAATAATATATGTAGAAAATATGACTAGCCTTTGAGTGCTTCAAAGCAGACCAGTGTGATCATGTCATTCTCCAGTTCGATAAATCTTCAATGATTTCCCCCTTCCCATGCTGGAAACTGCAAACAGGTGACCTGCCGATATCTTGGCGAGGGTGGGGGCGAGCATACATAGTGTTTGTAGAAATCAGAAATTTTCCCATTAAAAATTCCAGGTTCCCAGAATCCTTTGAAAAAATAAGAAATTCTGGCATCTCAGGGCCCCTATTACTGCATGACATCACCAACCAGCTGGAATTGAACATCAACTGTCCACAAGTTTTCATAAACAATAATTTCATTAAATGTCAGTTTCACATAATTTTCTATTTTGGTTTCTTCTTTGATTCATGGGAGGTTTAGGAGTGTATTTTTAAATTTATAGACCTATACTGTGTCTTAAAGTTATTTTTGTTATAGATTTCTAACTTAATTGCATTCTGTTTACATAATGTGATCTAAATGACACTCATTCTTGATTTTTGTTGAGAATTGCTTTATGTCTAAGAACAACGTTAGTTTACATAAATTGTCTGTATATTCTCCACTGGATGGGGAAAGTGTCCCAGATAGTATGTCTATTAGATCTGGTTAATCCACACACTTACTTATCTACGAGTATCTAAAGGAGTATTCTGAAAGTCTCCCACTATGGTGGTTGACTTGTCTATTTTTGTAAAAATTTCAAAGCTTTTCCAATAGGCATTATATAATGATCTCCAGAATGTCTTTATGTAATATTAATCTGGATATTGTAATCTAATTTTGTCTAGTATTAACCAGTTGTCTTGAATTTGTATTTGTCTGGTATAATTTTTTCCAGCCATTTACTTTCAACCTTCTTTTAATGTGGACTTGTAAATAGTCCATATCTGAATATATGTTTGTTTATTAGTTTGTTCATCCAGTGTGACAGTCTTTGTGTTTGAACTATAAATTTTAGTCTATTCATTTGTTTTGATTAACAATATATTTGGACTAACTGTTACTACCTTGTTTTGTATATTCTCTTTCTCCAACTTTTTCATTTTTTCCCCTTGTCTTGCCTCCTTTAGGCTTAATAGTATTACTTTTCCCCCACCCCCTTCATTCTATTTTTTCCTCTTCTGATTTGAAAAATCACACTTTGTATATCTATTCTGCTAGCAGTAGCCTAGAAATGATCAATATGCATATTTAACTTTTAAAAGTAGAAGTTCATCAATATTTTTACCTTCATTTTGAACAATATATGAACCTTAGAGCATTTAAAAATTGATCACATGCCTTCTGACTTACATGTTATGAATTTGAATATTTTATTTCTATATTGATTTTTATATACCCATAAATTAGATTTTTAATATTTTTTGTAGTTAGTATGTGTTTATTTTTACCCATAATCCTGTGCTTATCATATTATTTATTTACCATTCCTTCTTGAATCTCAGGTTCTCCTCTGGGCTCATTTTTCTTTTTCTTAAAATACATTCTTTAGAATTTCAATAATGAAGAACTATTGGTAGTAAACTCTGTCAGGTTTTTTGGTTTTTTGCTTGTTTTTTTGTCTAAAAATGTCTTTGTTTTGATCTCACACTTAAATGATAGTTTAAAGGGATATTCAGTTTTATATTTAATTGTTTATATCAACATTTTTTTTCTTCAGTACACTAAAGAGTATAATTACATTTTCTTCTGGGTTTCACTGCTGCTATTGAGAAGTTAGCCATCAATCTAGTTAACAAACTTTTGTAGATAACCTTTCTTTTCTTTCTGGTTGTTTTTTTCTTTTACTGATTGCTTTCAAGATCATCTTTTTTGTCTTTGGTAGTCTGCAGTTTCACTAAGATGCTTTCAGATGGGATTTCATTTTAATTCCAGTTGAGATTCCTTGAGCTTTCTGAATCTAAAGACTATACTTATTCATCAGTTGAGCTATTATCTCTTCGAATATTATCTCTCCCTAATTTTCTCTTTCCAAGTTTTCAATTAGACAGTTATTGGATCTTATTATCTTCTCCAGATCTCTTAACTTCTTTTTTTGCGTTTCCTATCTTTTTACTTCTCTTGGCTACTTACAGATTTCTGAGGACTTCTTCGAGTTTATTCATTTTCTTGTGGGCTGTTTTCATTTTGCTATTTACAAACTCGGTTTTTTATTTTAATTATTATAGTTTTTACATATGGAAATTTTATTTGGTTTTGCTATAAAAATCTACTTCATCAATACTGATAGTTTCTTATTCCTGTACCATTTCTTCCATATCTTCATTTATTTAAATGTATGGAATATATTTATTTTATAGTCTATAGCTGAGATGATTCTGCACTTCTTGCAAATCTGATTCTACTTTGTTTTTCTGCCGACACTCTCTCTCATGGTATCCAATTTTTTTGTATGTTTAGTGATTTAAAAAAATTTTTTATTGTGAGCTCATGTTCCTTAGACTTTGTGTATGGAAATTCTCTGAACCCTGTGTTTAAAGCACATTTCTCAAGGAAGGATCTATTTGCTTCTGCCTGTTGCCTGCAGGCACTTATTAACCCAGTATCACTTTTTACTAAATTTTTGTCTTGGAATTCTGTTAGACTACCCAGATAGGGTGAATTATGGCCTCCAAACTCAAGTGAACTCAGGCTGTGGTTAGGAATTCTCAGATGAGGTTTTTTCTTCTTTTTTCTTTTTCCATAGCATTCAGAGCAAAGTCCCAGGTAGTTAAGTCCCCTTTGTGGGGTTGGGTTTTCTACTTTGCCCATTGTGAGTGTCACCATTTAGGGTCCTGTTTTTAAATGGGGTTTTCCAATTAGACTACTTGGCATTTCTAGGACCTAGGTTAGGTCTTTATGCTGTAGTCCATTAAAACCAAGTGTGCAGACCACCATATATTGGCAAATGCATACAGGGGGGAGAAAGTGCTTTCTCATCATTTCTTGCCTTGGACTATTTTCTCTACTATCAGCTCAGTTGTGCTTTTTAAATGTTTTATTTTAAAATGTATTTTATTCAGCATTTTAAGTGTTCTGCACCTGGAGGAGTACATATATAGAGAGAGAGTCTATGGTGTTTTTGGCTAACATCATTATTTACTTATGAAACATCCTTCTTTTCCCATCAGATTGAAAATTCTCAAGCTACTCTATTCTGTTTAACTAGTCATTCTTGGCACATATTAAGCATTTAATAAGTGTTTGTTGTTTGAAATAAATCTGTTTTCTATTATTTGAATAAAATTCTGAAAAGACTTACAGAAACAACATAATTTCCTCCTCTTGGCTTCCCACTTTTACTCCTTTTCTCACACATAGAAATATTTCCCTTTGATTAACAGGTAGTCTTTATTCATAATATGCCAATTCAAAATACCCCTCTAGCTTCATAAACCAAGTAAGTACATTTTTACCTGAAAACTCAATTAACAGGCACCAGTCCAACATCAGCTGTTTGAAATAAGGTGATTCTATAAAGTGCAGGAAGACTTGACTTCGAGTGCAATTTATTTATATTTAGGCTTGTTGTAGAATTTATTACTCAATGGTGCCAAAGTTTTACACCTAAATGACCTTTACATCAGAGATGAATGAATACATAAACATGGCCTCGAGATGTACCTCAAGATGTTCTTTTAATCTTAAAAAAGTCATTAAAATATTGATTTATACACCTGAAATCTATGTAACTCTACTAACAATTGTCACCCCAATAAACTTTAATTTAAAAAAAAAAAAGAAAGAAAAAATATATTGATTCATATTCCAAATTAAGTTGATGCTTGTTTTTAGCAACAATATTTTAAATTATTTACCAGTAAATTATATACTACTATCATCACCATCCATTTCAGAGTCAAGGTGTCCATCAGAAAGATGTACTACATTTGCATATGGCTTTGCCTATTTCCTATGTGGATATATACCCCATTTTTAGAAGCTCCACAGTCCAATGTTGAAATGGAGGGAAATGTGAAAACTTATGAAAACAGACCACTATAAAAAGAAAGCCCAACTCTTTCATCAGCTCAGACCTTCCACCCCTAACCTCACATACGGCTGCAATTCAGGAGAAGTGCGCTTAATCGCCTACGAGGCATTGCTTGGAATGTCAGTGAGCACAAAGGGCAAGGTCAGGACCATGCGAAGTGAGGATGACAGGTCCTGTCCAAAGGGGTGGGGCTGCCACTCACCTCCAGCCAAGTGTTTCCATGTGAACTGCAGGTCAGCGCTGCAGATCTCCCAAACCAAGAATCCTGATTTTTATGAGAATTCTACTAATTTCAAAAGTTTGTCTCAATCAGGTAGAGTGGGAAACTTTGCATGATTTTTAAAATTATAAAATATAATATGGGAGATGTTTTTCATAATCTTGGGATAAAGAAAAATCTAAGTATAACAGAAAATTCAAAAGACAAAATAAAAACTGCTATATAAAAATTTTTATCTGCATAATGAAAACACCATAAACAAAACAAAGTCACATGCAAAATCTAGCAAATATTTGAAGACAAAATGATAATTTTCTTAATATGTAAAGTGCTTTTGGAAATGAGATAAATTGATAATTATAGACGGATGGATAGATGGATAGATAGATGGATAGATAGATAGATAGATACCAATAGAAAATTACTGACAATAGAAAGAGATGGTTCACAGGAAAGAAAATGTAAATGGTTTTAACACACATGTAAAGCTGAACAGCATCACCCATAAAAAGAGAAATGTTAATTAAATTATTGTGAGATGCCATATTGCACTGACTAATTTATCCAAGATCAAAGAGCTTCAAATCGCATTGTTGGCAAAGAGATGGAAAACAGACCTCTTACATTGTTGGGGGATTATAAATTGATAGGAGTCTACAGGAGGACATTTGGCAGAAATTATCAAATTAGAAAATATGCTTACCTTTGACCCAGCAAGTCATTTTGTACTCAGATATGCAAAATGAGTCAATAACACGTTTACAAGGATATGTACTACAGCACTCTCTGTGCATACTCTTTGTCTTACATACAAAGAAGAGGCTTTAAAACAACTACTAAATCTTCTTGTTCCTACAAGAATATGTATGGGCTCAGGTCTGATGCATATAGTGTGACGGGCAGGAAAGTAGTGGCAGTAAAGAGTGTGGGCCCAGAAATCAGATTACCCATTGTTTAAACAAGATATACCACTTGCTATCTGTTACCATTTGAGCCAATTATTTAGCAGCAAGGGACTCAGTTTGGTCATCTGCAAAATGGTAATGATAATCGTCACTATTTCATAAGAATGTTAAAAGGCTTAAATGAATGCAATTCACGGAAAGGATTTAAAACATACCCTAATGTGGCAAATCATATGTTCCAAAGATGGCTCTAATAACGATGGCTTCCATCCCATGTGCTCTTCTGCAATGTGACCCTGTCCTCCATCAAGAACAGGAATCTATTTCTTCACTCCCTGGAATCTGGGAATCCCCTGGATCTGCTTTGACCAAGAGAATATGGAGAACGTGGTGGGCTACCAGGTCTGGTCATAGCCATTAAGTGGCCTGGTAGTTTTTACTTCTGCCTCATAGAAACCAGCTACCATATAAGAAGTACAACTACTATGAAACTGCCATGCTGTGAGAAGCCCAAGTCACATGAAGAGGCTCTGGAGGAAATGTCATGTAGAGAGAGAGAATTCAAGGAGCACTTGAGGACTCAGATATATGATTGAAGAAACCGTCTAGGAAATGGAATCCCAGCCTCCGCTGCTCCAGATGACCATGTAGAACAGAGACACACCACTCAGCCAAGCCATTTCCAAAGTCCTGGCCCACACAACCATAAGCAAAAAAAAAAAAGAAGGTTGTTTTAAACCACTAAGTTTTGGTGTAGTTTGTTACACAGTAATAGATGTACCTATTATAAGGTGCTCAAAAAATGATGCCTACTATTATTTTATACTAGAGATGCATGAACTCCCTCAAAAAAAACATTACAATAAATAGTTGTAATAATTTCATTGGCAAAAAAATTTTAAATCATTTTTTAAATGATATTTTAATTAGTGCTACAAAAGGGAGGTCTTCAGTAATTCTCCAAAGATAAAATAATATGAAGAGATGAATAAATTAAATCTAATCCATATAATATTGTTGGGAAACACTAGAATTGTACAGAGTAAGCTTAATTTTTAGAGTACAATAAACCAAATGCTCTCATATTTCAGCTTTTTAGAGCAAATATTCTTGGGAATGAATATGGGAGAGAACCTAGCTATGTATCTCTCCTGGCATATATGTTTGCCACTTAATTTAATCGTATTATCTAAAGTGATTCATAGGATTGAGGCTGAGGTCAAAACTCCTTAGACATGTGAAATCTCTGTACTGGATCATAAAATGCACAAACAGACAACTAATCAGGTACCTCACACATACACACACATAATTTGGCTGGTAAGTACACTCAGGCTACATTCGTAAAACACACTTAAGCTGCTTTATGCCAACAAACACAGCACAATAGCATCTTCTCAATAATACTGAATTCGGATAGAACCAAAGAACATTACTGTAATCTCTAACCAGTCTCCGCAGCCCAGTAACTTGCCTCCACCAGAGTCAGTTGCTTTCCTGTTGCTTAGGATGACCACCCCCCCCCCCACCTTGACGTTCTTTTGTAATGAAGGTATACCTTCTTCACTCTTACGAATAAAGAATTCCTTTTGCATCTCCCCTCTCCCCCCGCCCCGTAAAGCTTTGCTTACAGTAGATGCTTAGGAAGTATCTTCCCCCCCACCTGCCGCCACACACACAATTTTCCTGGTAAACTTTAAAAAATGAAGAAGACTCAGGCTTGTCCTAAAAGAGATTCCACTCTAACACATAAATAGGTCAGAACACAGCTATTTACCTGGTCTACAGACAGCCTTGACAGTGAACTAAGCAATTTGTTTAAAGATTAATTAACTATTTTATTGCTGTAATTCCCTTATCCTAAAGTGCCATTTCTGCTGTGGCTTATGGCTGGAAACAAGAAATGGAGTTCTAGATTATGAGTCCTGGATTCTGAAAGAACAGCTTTTCATGGGAAAACATTGTTGTATAAAAGAATCAATGCAGGGGCGGCCAGTTAGCTCAGTTGGTTAGAGCGCAGTGCTCTTAACAACAAGATCGCCGGTTCGATCCCCCCAAGGGCCACTGTGAGCTGCGCTCTCCACAACAAGATTGAAGCAACTACTTGACTTGGAGCCGATTGGTCCTGGAATGACACACTTTAAAAAAAATAAAAAAATAAAAGAATCGATGCAGAGTACAATAATTAGAATAATAATTACCGGTCATTTCATGTTTTTTCTACATATTATTTCATTTAATCTTTACAACTAAGCAAAATGAGTATTATTATATGGATTTTTATAGTTTAAGAAACTGAGGTAGAGAGAAAAATTCAGTAATATCTCACTACTCATTCTCCCCAATCCTACCCACTATCACCACCCCAAAACAATTAAAGGTTGGAGTGAGGTTGACATCCCTTATTTGAGACCACCAGGCATTCCACCTCACCCAGTCAATGTGATTCTAGAAGGATTTCAATGACAAGACCCTCTTTTCTTCTTGATCATACGAATGGCCCATCAGATTCTCTCTCCCAAGTCCTCAAAGCTTATGCCAAGTCATAGGGGCAACAGTGACGAGGATGAGTCACCTGAAAGCAACACCTTAAAGACAGTCTGTGCTCTCAAATCCCCACAACTTCCCTGGCTCTTTCGTGAGGCTTGATGGGGCAGCTCTAAATCTTCCTTCAGTTTTGTTTGCCATCCAGTATCCTTCCAACAAGTGTGTTCTTTCTTTTACCAGACTGGATTACTCTTGTATATAAGCAAACAACCACAACTGATAGCATCAAAGAACATTACGAAAGAAGCATGATTATCACACTGAGATGGGCACCAGAAAGTGAGATTCCCCCCTGTGGGGGAGAGTAGGGAATCAGCCCATACAAGCACTGACCAAACCAGTGCCTGAGACAGCATACCTACAGCAGGTGAATCCTCAGGAACCGGGTAATGGCTGCCCAGGGGGAGGAACGCCAAGACCAGAGGCCAAGAGGGTTTCTTCTGAATGCACAGGATGAATTAAAGCTACAGAACATAAACTCAGACCTTGGAATTCCCACCTCCAGGCATGGAAAAAATGCATGGTTTTTCTGAGAGTGCTAAAAGTATTCTAGTCCTAGAGTTGAGCTGATGGAAAATAAAACCCAAGTGATTGATACTGTTGTCCGCTGAACCCAAATACCATTAAACATATAACCTTGAGAAGTCTTTTATTTGAATTCTCACAACTGGAACAGTGACATCTAGAGAGAATGAGGAAATTGGGGACACCCAAACCTGACGTCATTTAATTCTCACAAGAAATCAGTGAAGTAGACCATATTTTACAGACAAGAAAAACTGACGAGTTTCACACTGTAAGTGGCAGAGCCAGAATTCAAATAAAAAAACTCTGACCCAAACCCACGTTGTAAACTAGAGTTCAGCAAACTTTCTGTGAAGAGTTTTGCACGCCATACAGCAACCTCTGCCAGACGACTACACTCCACCAACGTAGGCAAAAGCAACTGTAGAGAATGCATAAACAAATGGGAGTTGTTGTGAGCCAATAAAACTTTATTTATGGACACTGAAATTTGAATTTTATAAAATTTTCATAGGTCACTAAATATTCTTCTTTTGATTTCTCAAAATAACTTTAAAATGTTAAAACCATTCTTAGCTCATTACCATACAAAAGCAAGTACTGCTATAATTTGCCATCTCCTACTCTTAGCCATATGATGGTGTGTCCACAGAATTAAAACTGATCTTTGAAAATGGGTCCATGATTCCTTGAAAATGTATCCATGAAAGACTCTTTCTAGGTAAATATAGTATGTGTTTATTCTCTGGCTTATGAGCAATAGGTCATCACGCTGTCAGTGATGGCAGAGCACATTTTGAAACTATGCACGTAGGCCACATATTTAGTTGTACAAAAGATGGAGAGTCAAATATTTGTTTCAAAAAACAAAACCATAATATCGCATTAGAAGGAGGAATTTGAGTGTTTGGAGAAAACACCCATGCTGACATGAGGTCAGCTGAAATGGAGTTTTCTTCCAAGGAACTAAAATACAAAGAGTCAGGCATGTTTACTTTGCATCCTATAAATGATTTACGAGAACTTTAATATGGCTACTGAGTATACTTTAGGCTTGTTAGACATTTTATTTTTTGACCAGGGAAATATTTGTAAATTGAAGATCCTGATGTATTAGCTTCGATTCCAGAATCAAAGTTATGTTCAAGCCCTTTGGAAGAAGTTCCTCTCTGACCACTCTGCTCCCTGCTGCCATTTTGACCAACGTCTATTTCTCTGTGGTTACTAAAACTCAGACATTAATAATAAATAGAAAGACTCAAATTCCATATCTGCTTTCAAGAAAGGCAGAGAAGGCAGGAATGGGGTGGAGGTGGGGGTCACAAACAATTTTAGAATTGGCCACAGAAGTAAGATACATTTCACCCAAGTGCAGGCAGATCTTATCACCATCTTCATATAAGTGACCAAGAGTGTTGACCTTTTTAGAAGGCCTGTACAAACCCACCTTGATTAGCTTTTAGGAGAGCAGGAGAAAAGGTTTCTATCCTCCATCCCCAGGGAGGGGGTGCCATGTGATTTAAGAAAAGAAATAAAACTGTGTCTAGTGAGGTAAGTATGTCTTCTCTCAAGTCTACCTCATTTTTGTTGGATTTCTAGGATAGTCTATGTTTGTAAAAGCATTTTGAAGACACTCTAGTTGTTTTCTATTTGCTAATTTATATGGGAAATAGTAGAAAGGAGTAGCAATGGACAGAATGGGGATGGAGGGAGTTGGTTGAGAAATGCAGACTTGACAGAAATTCTGGGGAGTAATTCATCAAAACGTTTGATCACTGAATTTGTACCAGACATTCAAAACAATGATGCAGGGACAATAGAGTTTTAAAAGCCTTTATTTTCAGAACACTAATCAAATGGAGGAAGCTACAAGAAAGAATGATGCTTTAACTCAGGACTAGTAAGGAAATACACTTTTAGCATTATAAGAAAGAAGTCTTGGAATAGCAGGAAGTTAACACTGCAGATTGGAAGCCCAATCTGATTTTTGTTTGTTGCGTTTGAGGTATTTACTTGAAGCCCAGAACAACTTGAAGGCTCTGTCTGCCTGTCCTCTTCCAGCCTAAGAATCTAAAGATCCATGTGCCTGCCTTACCCCTTAAAGGAAGATAGAAAATTACTAGCAACTTCATCAAGAGCCAGACGCAAAAGGAAGAGAAGATTGGGAGAGGGCAGTGGTTGGTACCTATGGTCATTAGGCCAAATCAGACTTTCTGACTGTTTCTGTAGGATCCATGAGATAAGAACTGTTTTCACATTTTTGAATGGTTGGAAAAAAGAAATTAAAAGAATGAAATCCAAATTTCAGTATCGACAAATAAGGTTGTACACAGACACATCCATTTATTTGTATATTGCTTATGGCTGCTTTTGCTTTGAGTAGTTACACAGAGACTATAAGGCCTGCAAAGCCTAATATATTGTGGCCTTTCACAGAAAAGGTTTGCTGCGCCCTGGGAGAGAGGGATAAAAAGGCAAAGGACTGAGAAAGAGAGGAAAGAGGGTGGGGGACCAGTCTAGGTGGCACTGTCCTTTCCAACTGTGAGAATATTCCTAGGGGAAACTGAAGGAGCCTAGAATGACTGCTTTGTGTCTGCAAAGAGATCAGGACAAGATTCATAGACTAGGAAATTCACTCATGAATCATCTAGGGTTGCATCATGTTGTTTAAATCCAAACTAAAGAACAGAATGAACAGTTTTTGGAATTCCATACATGTGCTGGAACAGCTGACAAGAAGCCTACTTTGTTATAAATTATACCTTCCCGTTTTTTAAAAATAAAGTTTATTGGGGTGACAATGGTTAGTAAAGTTACATAGGTTTCAAGTGTACAATTCTGTAATACATCCTCTATATATCACGTTGTGTGTTTACCACCCAGAGTCAGTTCTCCTTCCATGAAAGAGTGTGGAGGAAGGGGTGGGTACATAGATACATGTTGCAAATGCATTTGAAAAGGTCTATAGTGGGGAGTGGGATAGATGTGGAAGGCTGAGGCTTCACTCTCAATTGTATGTACATCTGCAGCACTGAAGTATTGCAATAAGCACTTTTAGGAATTTAATAAAGTGATAAAAGTGGAAGATAGAAAAGGAAGAAAAAATATGTCCCATTAAAGAATTATAACCACGAGTTTTGTGGATTCCAAGATGACGGAAATAACATTGCAAGAAAAGGGAAGTGGAAGAGGCAAATCAGGAAATGCTTTAGGAGGATGTGACATCTGCAATAACCCTTTGATGATCAATAAGATTTGACAGGGTGAAAAGGGCATCAGCTGCAAAGAAACGAACAAAGGCGCAAGGGTGGGAACGCTCTGGCCATGGTGAAGAAAGGGTCTGCCCAGATGTTCCTCAGGCTTCTTAATTTTGGAAATGTGTTTGCAAGGCTGATTTAGTTGTATGGATATAGACACACTTCACAAAATAATCAGTTGTAAAGGAACGTTTAGTTACTTACTAGCACAGATTGCAGCTTATGAGAAAACTAACAAAAGAAGAACATTTCTATTACACTAATATAAATGCTGATGATATTGGACCATCTGGAAGAATTCCAGTCACATTTGCTTAATGCTTCACAGCAGAATAACCAAAAGTGGATCAATCCAGCGATCAAATTAACTAGCAGCCAAACCTTTTTCTGATGCAAATGAACTTGAGCAAATCCAGTTTCCATATTTAATGACGGTTATTTTGCCTTCCTATCAGTTCAATCTATCAATAATACTCACCTGATAATAAAATGTCACTTCTTGGACCCCACTCCAAACCTACTGAATTAGTATCTCTGTAGGTTGAGACTACATTTTTATCAGGCTTACAGGTGATATTTACAGATAAAAGATTGAGAGCCACAATTCTAGAATGTGCATAGCATAGTTTCATGTATCTACTATTAACGATTCCACTATTAGGACAATGTGGAGTTATTGGAGACATTGCTTCTACTAATAACTTGACTTCCAATCTAGTCACTTCAAATTCAAGAATTTAAGGTCACATTCTTTCTGGCTCATTTATGCTCCATTAGGGACTGCTTGGATTTAGAATTAATGTTTCTATTCTTTCTCAAACTTTCTTCCTGCAGTTTCTGAGAGAGGGAAGTGGAATAACTCACATAAAGCCTTCAACACAGGGCCTGATACCTAGGAGATGTCAATAAATGCTGGTTGACTCCTGGCATTGAATCTCTTAGGTAGCCTGTCTGAAGGATTCCCAAAACAAAGGTGAGAAACGATTACCGGTCCTTAAAGTGCTGCCACAGTGACTCCAAAACTCCCAGTCTCCTGAGTCCTGTGCTGTCAGGTCGATGGGTAAAGGCAATGCACTCCTAGTGGTGCAGAGGTTAGTGGCTCCTTGCCCATCTCCAGGCAGTCAGCCTTGAGAGTCTCCCTGGAGCGATGGTTCTTACCAGCGGAACCCTGGATGCCAGTGGAATCTGATGCTGAGGGCAGCACCCAAGCAATGCCAAGTCACTGTGGCCGAAGCAGGGATACGAGAGCCTGGAACCTGCCCTCCTCAGCCCCTCTCTCATCCTCCCAGACCAGCTTCCCTACTAGGGGGGCCACTCTGGGAACTGTCCTCTAAGTCCTAGTCTCTTGCAATCTGAGAGATGGAAAAAATGTGGTGTGGATGTTATAAAAGTGGCAAAAAAAAAGGATTCTTCATCACTGGAAAAAGCAAAGCCCTGCAATGAAAGCAAAATAACTTTGAAACATTGCCTTCATTATAAAATGAATATTTAAAATATAACCAACCTACCCACATTAGAGACTGCTTGGAGAAAAGTTCCTGTTGATCCTACTGCCCTACTACAACTGCCATTAACTACTTGAGACATTTGGAAAGGTGCTAAATGACAAGAGAACAGGTGTAAAATCATCCAAAGGTCGTGAGCATAACATATCAAAGTGACACTACAGGAAAAAAGAGGGCTGTCTTAGAGATATTTTGCTATGGAATGTGAGAATCTGAGGCTTTCTCCCAAACCACAGGACTGGAGGGTCCCATGCTACCCCTCCAAGAGGGGGGCAGGTCCCTAGGAAAAGGGCAAGGCACAGGAAAAGTTAAAGGACAATGAGGAGAAGAAGAGCGAGGGACACAGCCCAGAGAGAACAGAACCTCAGGATACCCGTCAGAGGGGGACTCTGCATGGGTCACCAGCCTGAACATGGTACCCATCTGTCATCAGCTAATTGCAGATTTGCTTTCAAGTGAAGAACTGTATTTATATACCCTACCACTCTTCCAACATGACTAAGAAGCTACATAATCCGCTTCACCACCCTTTAGCAGCTCACTCATCCTTTAGGAAAAAGCCCACATTGTTGAAGGTGGCCAATAAGGCTTACCTCTCCAGACATGTCCCTCACCTCAAATGCTTCCCCAACATTTCCACTTTCCCCTTCACCTCCCACAACCACGCCTTTTTGCTCCAGTCATACTTCTTTCCCTTGTTCTTCAATTCATTCAACAAATATTTATTGAGCATCTATTATGTGTCATGAATATATACTAAATACCGAGGAGTCACCAAATGTCCACCCAGAAATAGCTCCCCTCTGTCACCCTTCATTCACGCTGTCACACTCTTCCCCCTGCCCAGACACTTCTTTACCCTCTCTGACCAGCTCCTGCTCTTCCTTCAGATTTAAGGAGGATTTTCTTCACTATCGTCCGCTCCCTGACCAAGTTAGCTCTTCCTCCACATGCTCCCTTAGTAAACACTCTCCTCTACCAGTCTTTATCACATTCTGTGTCATCACCAAACTACCTGCCTGTCTTCTTGGCTAGAACAGTACCAGCAGGAGAACAGCACTTTGTGGTCCAGGTTTTGTTGGGGCTGTTACCGGAGAGAATTATGCCCTACAGAAAACGGGTGACTATTTTCTCGATCGTCCCATGGATAGCACATAGCATAGGACAGAGGTTAATTCATTACCTACTATGGATGCCTTGGGCATTCGGGTTTAATTCTCTCAGGGAACCCCTTGGGAAGGGCCAGGTAGCCATCCAAGCACAGCATTTGGCACACAGCATCTCTCAATAAACGTTCACTCAATCCAACTGAATGATTAAGGCCTCCAAGGTTTGGAGGCCAAGGGAAGGAGGCACTGTATCCTCAGAACCATTTCAGATCCGTATAACAATATTACTTGCCCAGCTTATGGAATAAAACTTTCGAGGGAAATCAGAGCTAGCTTTAAGATGCTGAAAATCTAAATGGTCGGTGATTCTTTCAGAACCAAAGGTGTACTGTTCCTGTAGGTTCCAAAAATGTAGAATGACTTCTCACTTTGCCTTCCTTCACTGACAGCATTTACTCACTAGGCGCTTTTATTACTTTCCCTTCAGATGCCTCTGTTTCTAATTAGAGTCAGGGGCCTGACCCCCGAGAGCTGATAACAATTTTGCCCCCAGACATACCTTATTGGCTAACTGGAAAAGGCAGGTTAATAGTGTCTGCACGGAAGGTGTATTATTAGAAGTGAGTCTGTGAAGCAAACTCCCCGTGACTCTAATCTTCAGAATGCTGACTCCTGAGGTCAGTAATTGGGCACCACAGAATTCACTGGAGCAGCAGGCCTAAGCCTGTCTTCAGACCTCTTTGAAATGCAGTTCCTGAGGTCAGGGAAATAATTGCTTCATTTGAAGGGGGTGGAAAGAGATGAGGGAAGAAGGAACAACCTTCATTATTTCTGCAGTTTATCAATGCACCATGTTCTCAATATCCCAGTCTAATTAAAATAACACAGGCTGCTTGAGAAACTCAATCATTTCCACGGTGATTCTTGTCAGCTTGCTTCTCCTGCCAGCTCAGAGACGCCTAATGGCAGATAAACCGAGTCTGGGACTCTTTTGCTTAGGCATTAATTCAGTAACCAGGGTGCCATGACGCTCATTAACGTTCTTTGCCCCCATTATATTAAAAACCTTAATTACCAGGGAGGATATTTTAATATCAGTGCTTTGCAACTTTCCAAAGAAAAATACCAGTGTAATCAACTTGAACTCTTGACCAGCACTCCTTACACAAATCTGCCTTCTTCTCCACTGGCTAGGCTAATTCTGGGCTCAGTTCACATTCCAGACACACTGACCACGATAACCTGGGTGCGTGGTATTGGCTCTCCAAGAAGTGCTTGAACATGGAATCATTCAGAGGATCCCTCTGAAATTGGGCCATTATACTGAGACCCTGGTCATCTGAGGAAAGTTCCAGTCATGTTCCTGAGATCCACTTTTATGTTCATGAAGAAAGCAAGAAGGGGTAAAGAAGAAAAGGGAGTGTTGTTTTTCTTTTGACTGATTCTGCATAACTTCCACGGGCAAGACTTAATTCTGCCTCACAAATAAAAAGCAAAAAAAAAAAACAAAAAAAAAGGAACAAAAGAGATATAAAAATAATAAACCAACATTCACACACTAGGCAAAAAAGAAGTAGGGGGGAAATTTAAAAAAAGGAAAGGAAGAAAGAAAGACTCAATCCCACCATGGCATCATCACTCCCAAGTTCTCTGGCTGCTTGAGCCACACATTGCAGGAGACCCTGGTATTTACTCAGTCCTGGCTGGCGTCCATCACAGGGACCTCCGTAGATGTGAGGGGACAACCACCAGCCTGCTTACCTCAGGAACCTGAAGAGAGTATCTTTTATCCCTGTGGTCTTGGGACTGTGGCGTCCTAATAGCTGCACAAGCCCCCACCTCTGACTTGGCACTTGGTTCGTGACACTTTCAGTTCCACTTCCTAAGACATCACTCTCAGAGAGAGATCTGAGTGCCACCTGGGACTCAGGGTCCTTCCAGTGTCTGGCTCAGAATCTGCCAGCCCAGCCACTGAAATGGCCCCTTTGACCTGCCTTGTTGGTGAACCACTGGCCCTGGTTAGATCACATGATTTCGATGGTTTTTAGAGGCAGTGAGCACATGTAAGGAGGGGGCACTAACGTAAAGATAACATGAAAGGCAAGGTGGGGGGTATAAACCAACACCACTTGACATAAGAAAAGGTTTTAGAACAAATTACGATTTCTCTCTCTGTGCCGTAAGAAGCCAAAATTATAAATGTTATCAAAATAATTTTAGAGATCATTTTAAATGTTCCTCTTCTGTTAACCTTAATTGCAAGGTAGATGCAAGTGCTCCTTTTGCTTCTCAAGCCACAGCAGAAAAGTATTAGAAAGGAATATATCAAAGCTCAGAGGCTGGAATTTTAAAAATGAGATTCAGATGGGTCTATAAATCTGACAGAGAAATGTAAGGGGACCCTTCAAGCCGGTGTGGGCAAAACATGCCTGGAATTTGGACTGTGACCTCACCTGGACACTTGCTTCATTAAATCTGCTGCTTTGGGGCACACAGGTCTGGGGTCAGCCGGGATGTTTTCATCCCATTTACACCATGCAATATTGTTTGCTCGCCTTAGGGGCTGCCCAACTTTCTGCCTCTTGCTCAAGTGTCATGACTCAGCCAAACTCAAGGGGCAGGAAACTGAGCTGGATGGATCACTGGTTTGATCTCAAGTGACAAATCCCTTGTTTTGACTTCTTTCAGAGTCAGGAGACTGTTGGGGGTGGGGAAGGAGACAGAATCAGTAAAAGGGTAGGAGATGAGTGTTCGCCACAATGGCCTCCCATTCCCAAATGTTACTAGCACGTCTGCACATCTGTCCTGCTTCTGATGCCACCTGCATGTCTGCATGTCCATCCAGAGAAAAATGAAGAAAGACCCAAGAGTGAAGCATAGGGTGGTGCCATGGAAGAAATAGCAGGGATTCTGAAGCGAGATAATTCTAGATTCGATGCCTTGGTTGATCCCTCATTCCCTAGGTTAGGCAAGTGACTTAGCCTTTCTGTGCCTTGGTTTTCATATCTGTAAAATGGGGTTAATAATATTCATGTGTCACGATTGCCAAGAAAAATGAATACAATAACATGCAAACTGCCTAGCACAATCAATCCTTTCTCACTACAAATCAGATCCTTTTGCTTTCCTTTTCTGTAGTTTCTACTACAGAATTGTCAATTTAGTGGGGCAAATAAATGGAAGGCCTTTGAGAAGTAATTCTCTCCTATTAACAAGGGGACAATGTAGACAAGATGAAAGATGATAAAATCAAGTCTCTTTAACCTGACAGTCACTGGCAGCAAGAAGAGATATTTATGGTGAGAACAGAGAATCATGTGGTACTGACCCTTTTACTTCAAAAATCATCATACACTTTTTCACAACCCAATTGCCCAGCTAACTGACTGAGATTATTGCAATCTGTTAGACTCATTTTCCAAAAAGCCTGACTAGTCATGGAAGTACCATACGGATGATCTTGTTTAATAGATGGATTTGCTTAACAGCCTAGCCCACAAACCCATCCTACTAGGGTCCCAGGAGTCCCCTTATCTGTCTCCTAGCTTGCTTCCATGTCACAAAGTCAGCTCTCCTACCTTCTTCCTAGAGTTCGGAATTTCCATGAGGCCCCTGAGAGAGAGGCCAGGGTGGCAGCAGGGGGAACATTAGCTCACCCTCTTCTTATGGTCCATCTCTTCATCCCATAACAAACAGCACTTTCTCTACAGGAGGACTTCCAGTGAGGATCTCCATTCTCTTACTGTTCCCTCGAGGCCCAAGGACACCTAGTGATCACTATTAATACTAGTCCAACTTCGGTGTGGCAAGGATGGCCATTTTTATATATGCCCAAGTGTAGGCCAGTTTGTTGTTATAGATCCTTCTCCTGCACAAAGTGATGGATACACTCTATAACTCCATAAACTTCCTGAAGTCCTCACCATCTGAGGTCTGAGTCTCCTGGATCACAGTCACTCCACAAAGAATAGATTCAATTTGGGAGAGATCCAAGATGGTGGAGTAGATACACACTGTGCATGCTACCTTCCATGAAATATTAAAATTACAACTAAATTATAGCACAATCAACCTGAAGAACAATCTGAAGTCTGACTGAATAGAAGTTTTATAACTAAGGATATAAAGAAGCCACATTGACACTGTTAGAAGGAGCGGAGACGCAAAACGGGCTGGCCCAAAACCTCTCTGTGGCAGTTGAGAATCAGGATGAATATCTCTGCCACGGAGGTTCCCCCTGGAGAAGGTAGGAACCCCAACCCTACATCAGGCTCCCCAGCCCGGAGTACTGGTACCAGGAATAGGAGCCCCCACAACAGCTAACTGTGAAACACAATAGGGATTCCGACCATCTGGGTGGGACAGAAGGCTGCAGGAAATTCAGACATCCTCTTAAACGGCCCATGCACAGACTCTCTCACTCCCAGGCATGCACCCTGGGCTCTGACAAAGGAGCAGTGACTTGGGGGGCATCAGAGGCATACAGGGGGCAGACTAGGGTATGTGGCTTTGATGTGAGGGCTGGAGGAAAGTCGCCATTTTCCCTGTGTGGGGTCCTTCTCCCGTGCAGCCAGCAGGCCGGTGCCATCTTTCCTGTGTTGAGCCCTCCCCAACCATGGCCAAATCTGAATCAGATTGACCTGATGAGCTTTGCTGGGATCCCACCCCACCCAACTCCCCCAGTGCTGGAGGCACTTTCTCCCAAGCAGCCAGCCCCACCCACATTGTACTCCACAGGACCCAGGTGGACAGTGACTGGCCTCGGTGTGTTCTGAGACTTTTGATGAGTCACTCCAGGCTCACCACTGGCACCAAACTAGAGTCTACATTAACCTGGTGACTACAACTCTTACCACTCTATGGACTCCCTGAAACCCTGCCGCACCCGACTCATGTAACACACGAGGCTTTATCAGTGGCTGAGCCTTTAGTGAGCTAGCAGGTGGCAGCAGACTTTGAGGTGTCCTGGCTTTTTGCAATTTGCAGCGTGGCCTCTCCCACATGCCTCCAACTTTAGCATAGGCAGCAAACAACTGCAGATCACGTTGTAGCTCCTACCAGGTAGTCACTGGCTAGTCACAGGCAGTGGGTAACCTGGACCTGCAATGGAGCCCCTCCAAAGAGGCCCGAGAACAAACATACTTGGAGGTTGGCTTCAGATCACAGCAGAGCACCAGCCAATTAGCCCCATAAGCAGCATACACTAAGGGTGGTCTCAACAGGCACCAGAGCCCATTGGGTCAAATCTCTCTCAGTGCGGTAAACCCCCTGCACAGCAGCACATAAGCTATGGATATGGTCAAACCCCAGAGCCAGGCAGCCTGAGGGCCAATCTCACCCACTGGCATGCCAATAGCAATCAAGGTTCAACTATAACAGGAGAGCACACACAACCCACACAAGAAACACTTCCGGAGCACCCAGAGCAGGTGACCAGGGAGACTGTGCCAGGGCCCCACAGGGCACCTAATACACAAGGCCACCTGGCCAAGAGTAAGAGACATAGCAGATCTAGCTAATACATGAAACAAACAAAGAGAGACAGCCAAAATAAGGAGACAAAGAAATACATCCCAAATGAAAGAAGAGAATGCAGAAAAAAAACTAAACCAAATTGAGGTAAGCAACCTACCAGATACAGAGTTCAAAACAATGGTTATAAGGATGCTCAAGGAACTTAGTAAGAACTTCAACAAAGAGGTAGCAAGCATTAAAAAAGGACATAGAAACCATAACAAAGAACCAGTCAGAAGGGAAAAATACAATAACTGAAAATGAAGAATGCATTAGAAGGAATCACCAGCAGACTAGATGAAGCAGAGGATTGAATCAGTGATTTGGAAGACAAAGTGGCAGAAAACACCCTATTGAAACAGGGGGAAAAAAAAAAAAAAGGATAGTTTAAGAGAAATTTGGGACAACACCAAGCGTAACAACATGTGTATCATAGAGGTACCAAAAGGTGAAGAGAGAAAGCAAGGGATTGAGAACCTATTTGAAGAAATAATGACTGAAAACCTTCCTAAACTCGTGAAGGAAATAGACATACAAGTCCAGGATGTGCAGAGAGTCCAAGCAAGATGAACCCAAACAGGCCCACACAAAGACACATTATAATTAAAATAACAAAGGTTAAAGGCAAAAAAGAATCCTAAAAGTAGCAAGAGAAAGGCAACTAGTAACTTATAAGGGAGCCGCCATGTGATTGTCAGCTGATGTCTCAACAAAAACATTGCATTCCAGAAGGGATTGGCACAAATACTCAACATGATGCAAAGCAAGGACCTACAACCAATAGTATCTACCCAGCAAGGCTATCCTTTAAAATCTAAGGACAGATAAAGCACTTCCCGGACAAGAAAAAGCTAAATGAGTTCACCACCACACAACCAGTATTACAAGGAATGTTAGAGGGACTTCTTTAAGATGGAAAAAAAAAAATTAAAAATATAAATAATAATATGGCAATAGCTACATATCTATCAATTTCTTTCACTATAAATGGATTATATACTCTAATCAAAAGATATAGGTGGCGTGAATGGATAAGAAAACAAAACCCTTACATACCTATGCTGTCCACAAGAAACTCACTTCAGATTGAAAAACATCCACAAACAGAAAGTAAAGGGATGAAAAAAGTTATTTCATGAAAATGGAAATTAAAAAAAAAAAAAATTGGGGAGGCAATACTTATAGCAGGCAAAATAGACTCTAATACATAGGTTCTAACAAGAGACAAAGAAGGACCCCATAATCCCACTTCTGGTTATTTATCCAAAGAAATCCAAAACAATACTTTGAAGGGACTTCATTGCAGCATTGTTTACAATGGCCAAGATGTGGAGGCAGCCTGGGTGTGCGTCGATGGATGAATGGATAAAGAGGAGGTGGTACATATATACAATGGAATACTGCTCAGCCATGGAAGGGAATGGGTTCTTGCCATCTGCGGTGGCATGAATGGACCTGGAGGTATTGTGCTGGGTGGAGTGTCAGACAGAGAAAAACAGACATAGTGTGATTTTGCTTATATGTGGAATCTAAAGAACAAAATGAATGAACAAACAAAACAAAAACAGACTCACATACAGAAAACATTTTGATGGTTGCCAGATGGGAAGGGGTTGGGGTGTGGGTAAAAAAAGGGAAGAGATTAAGAAGTACAAATTAGTTGTTACAAAGAAGTCATGGGAGTGTAAAGTATAGCATAAGGTATATAGCAATTTATACTGTAATAACTATGTATGGTGTCAGATGGATACGAGATGTGTTGGGGTGATAGATGGTAGGGGGTTGGGGGACAGAGTGAAAAAGGTGAAGAGATTAAGGAGTACAAATTTGTACTTACAAAATAGTCGTGGGGATGTAAAGTAAATCATAGGGAATATAGTCAATGATATGGTAATAATTATGTATAGTGCCAGGTTGGTACTAGTTAGGGGGATCACTTCTTAAATTATATAAATGTCTAACCACTATGCTGTACACCTGAAATTAATATAAAACATAATATAAACATTTATATTAATATAAAAAATTAATATAAAAATTATAGAAAAATTTAAATAGAGGGGAAAAGGTGAAAGGGAATAAGAGGTCCAAATTTCCAGGTATAAAACAAATAAGTCATGGGGATATAATGTACAACATAGGGAATATAGTCAATAGTATTGTGATAGCATAGTACAACGTCAGATGGTTGCTGGACTTATCATGGTGATCACTTCTTTAGATAAATAAATGTTAAATAACCCAGGTGTACTCCTGAAACTAAAATAATATTGTATGTTAGCTATATTTTTAATAAAATCTTTTTAAAAGAACACACAATTTCATAAGAACAGACAACAGTTTGCAAAACACACACACACACACACACACACACACACACACACACTACTTCTCCCAAAAAAAACCAGCTAAAACATGCAATATATGTTATCAAAAACAAAACAAATAAGAATAAGAATAAAACCTCATTATGGTTACTGCCCAGTTTGTCTCAACAGTGGTGGTGATGGAGGGTACTTGCTCATTGTCCATTCATTCATTCGAGTAGTCATTTGTGACAGGCACCATTCTAGGAACCAGGGACAATGCCTGTCTTCATGGAGTTTAAAATCAATAGTCCATCATGATCTTTCCCCAGAATTAAATAAATACATATGTTTAAAGGGGGGGGAAGCAAGCTTACCTCAAAACTTGAATTCAAGTCTCCATTCTGATAAAACAGAACATGTCTAACCTTTAAAGTAATCGTTTTCCATCTCTGCCCATTTAGGCTTAAGAAAAGGGACTGCATCCTGGGTACACATTACATTAGCCAACACTTGACCATTCTTGTCACACTGCTTATTCTTTGAGATAATCATAGACCACCCATTTAAGGATCCATTGCACTCTTGACCAGGATTTACTTTTTGTGGGATCTACCTTCTAAGCTATTTGGAAAATAAAAACGTTCACCATTTCAAATCTTTTAGTACACCTAATCTGCACGGCATAGACCCACCTCTGTACATTGAAGTGTTCATTGAGTAATGGTCACTTATAGTATTTTCCAGCCTCCTAGGTATACAGCACCTCTTTACCACTGAATGTTCCTAAGGATGTAGGCACTAATGTTTTGTGAGCCTTTCTTTAGTGACAGTCCCTGTGCTGAAATCGTCACTCTCATCTCCCTCTTTACTTCTCAGAGAGCCCCATGGAGTAACATCTTCACAGATGAAGACGCTGAGGCTTACCAATCAACCCTCCAACCAGCTAATCAATCGCAGAGCCAGAAGTTGGGCTCACGATTGCAACTTGTAAGCTAAAGACCCAGGAGAGTCTCTCCTGGGCTGAGGGACAGGAGGAAAGCAGGAGTTCCTGACGACATTGTGAGGTTTGTGGCTTACCTTCACACACACTCTTCACCCTCCAGCCTCGTATGTGCACTCTGATTTACTTAGCCAGGTGTTTTTCAAACAGTAACTTCTCAAGTTCCATTGACTGGAATGGATCTGGCAGTTGGTTGTTTTTCTTTCCTTTTATTTCATTTACATAGAAAATAGGGACCTTTTCCATACAACACTCAACTGGTTTATGACACAGGCAGTGGCGTGAGGGAACAGGCCTGGATAGCCCTCTTTCATATGCCTCCTTTAAACTACTTGATTTCCCATTTGACGGAGAAAAGTGAAGGGGAAAACATTACTTCACGGAAACTAAAGTTATCCTTCTTCAGAAGCTTTACAAGTGGATTAGAATCAAACTTAGAGAATTAGGGAGAGAAAGCCCAAAAAGGAAGGGTCTAGACGTGCCTTCTTCTCCCTTATGGAATCCTACATTCTAGAGAAACTGTATTTCATCCAAGAAACATCACCTCCTCCAAGAGGCCACCCCTGCCTGCTGCCTCCCACAGATGGACTTTGTCTCCTTTATGGGACCCCAAACGACATGTGCCAGGGAGCCAGATCGAAACTCAGCAAAACCACAAATGAATTTAGGCTCCTCAGGTCTGAACCATCTCCCTTCCACCCACATTTCTTGGGCAAGCCTTTGGACTATAGTCATGTCTAGATTTGTAGAGGTCTTTTCAAGATGTGTCAGGATTTTTCTTGGGTTTCCTTTTCAATGACATGCTCCAGCCTTGACTCCTCTGTGTCTGAGTTCACGCAACTAAAAGCGTATTTATTTCAGTGGCAATGTTAGAACATGGGGTGGGGGAGATTCTTTCTGCCCACATCCGCCTCTAATCTTAGAAGTTCAGATCTCTGAAGCTAATAGATCATTACTCAAGTTGGTGGACCTGACCGGGGGACATAAGCTCTCTCATGATCACTGAGATTTGGCACCATCACAACCTTTTGGATGAAAATAAACTGTCACAGAATCTTTCAGTAGGTTAAAAAAAGAAGTTGAGCTTACATCCTCTTCTTCCTACCATGGTTCAGGACTGGAACTTTGAAGCTTCCTTGCCTAAAATACTTCTCAGGGTGACCCTGTAAGCAAAGTCATCAAGTGGGTGCTCACCACAAACTCTATGAAGAGCTTGCATTCTAGACTGAGCATTAAAATATAAATTATTTGGAAACCACCACTGACTAAAGATGCATAACATTAGCTTGCTTGACCAGCAGATGATATTTGGTGATAGAATATCTATTCTATTCCTTATTTCTAGAAATAAAAATCCTCTCAGAAATACTAATTTTTTTGTCAAAACTTTTTTTTTCCTGTCCCAAAACAGAGTTGGATAAAAGAGATAAAACACACTCCCTCAGGCACAGCAGCTGACTCTGGGTGTGGTTCGAAGTTGAGGGGAAAGTGGGTGTCCAGTAAAGGGGTGACAGGCTCTGTAATATCACAATGGTCAGGGAGAAAATGTAGTTTTAAAAGCTCCACAAGTGATTAGGACTTGCCCAACTATCCTCCCCAGTAGTTCTCTCCTTCTCTCTATCTGTAAAAAAAAAATAATTCAATGGAAAGTATTCACTACCCCCGCCCCCTGCACAAACAACCAAACACCAAGAGGCTACTGAGGCATCTATAATTAGAACAGATGCTTGAAATAATCATTTATCCAACTAGGTTATATTTACTGGGAAGGGCTGCAAAAAAAAAAACCCTCACATTACTCCGTTAAAAAATGTAATATACACTACACTGTATACCTGAAGCTGAAGCTGAACAATAATGAATATATATACATATGTGTGTGTATATATATATACACACACACATATGTATATATATTCATGTACATATGTGTATATATATATACACATATGTATATATATTCATGTACATATGTGTGTATATATATATATATACACACACATATGTATATATATTCATGTATGTATATAGTTACAAGAAGCCGAGTAGAGGATTAGGGATAGAGACAGTGGAAATGTAATGGCTCTGTGCGATGTCAGAGGGATAGTGGATGGGGGAGGGGGTTGACACAGTGTGAGGGATATAAATGATAAATGTCTAACTATTACATTGTTTTGTGCACCTGAAACTAATAAAATAAATAAATAAATAAATAAAAGAAGAATAGAGGCACTCAGACAGTGCCTCACAGGAAAAAGCAAATAGAGGTAAAAAAAAAAAATGTAATATAACAAATACATCCTAGTACCTTTGGGAAGTAAGTATTAGGGTCCTACATGAGCTACCAAACATAAAAATAAATTTACTATTTGTCTTTTAGTGAGTATATCTTATATTTATAAAGCTAGTTTATCAGCCTTTACTAAGAATATATGCCATTTTTTTCTCCTTTTCACTAGCACTTTTTAAGTTTTTCTCTTAATGCATTCTCTATCATTTCACCAAATTTTCATGTAAAACTGTTAGACAGAGTAAAATATTTTACTCACACTATTTTCTTAGACTAGCCCTAAACACAATAAATATTAATGGCCTAGATTTTTAAAAATACTCTAAAATCTGAACATAAATCATCCACTGCTTAATGACCTTCATTTAAATAACTTGCAAATAGATTCATTCTGCTCCACCCTCCCCTCACACCCATATAGAAAAATAAAAGCAAATCATTTTTGTTTGAAATAAAATCCTGATCTTTGTTGCATTCATAGCTGCTGAAAGTACAACACGGAGTTAGCAGAATGCCCTGGGTGTGGACTGTTGAATTTAAGCCAAATAAATAATGGAGTTGGCAGCTTTCCCAAATTAGAAGCTTGCATTAGACCATTCATTTCTGAAGAATCTTACTCCCTGTCTTCATCTTCATTCTTAAGCCATCACCGGAAGTTGGAGGAGCCTGCAGGAGAATTTTCATTCTAGGCCAAGCAGCTCAGCTTTGAGCCTGTCTCATTGTGTGCTTGGAGCTGGCACAACCAGGAAAGAAGCACGGGATCCACTCATGTGTTCGTCATTGAGAAGAAAACTTGTTCCATATGTATACACACACACACACACACACACACACACACACACACACACACACCCCACATTTGTTATTGTCTGGCCTTCAAAAAAGCAACACCACATAGTGATGTCAAGAAAACAGGGAAAGGAAAACTGCAATCTGTTTTTCCTTAAATCTACTTATGAGAGAAAATACATTCAGCTGACCTATTCAAAAGGTGTTTTAACTTTACTCCAAGTGGCCAGCAGAACTTGCATGAAATGAACCAATTTTCTACCTTTTCAAAAAATATAAATTATTATATTTTTAATTATAGAATTCATTTTGATCAAGTATCCACATCAATCTCTAAGGAGTTTCCTCCTTTTTTCTTAGGTTTAAAAAAAAATCATGTGTCCCAGAAAAGTAAAATAATCAAGTTGAAATCATTATTTTTGGGAAAAGTGTGGCATGTCTCATGGGCACAAGCCCTGTTGGCTTTCAAAGCGACATATTTTGGGGGCTTATGTCTCAGGTGGAAGTCTTAAAAGTGGGATAACATGTGTGCGGTTCGAACCCTTGGCTCTTCAGGGGAGAAGCTGGGAGTTGGGAATTCTCTGCAGTTCTACGTTGTAGCACTGAGACTGGGGTTTATGGTGAGATTGTTTTCTCAGCATCTCCTACTTGTTTCAATGTGGGGTTTTTTCTCCTTTGTCACATGTGTTGAGTTCATTTAGTTCCTGCATTTATTTCAGAGGGAATCGTTCTTTTGTAGCTGTAGATTTGGTGTAGGAAATCTGTAGGAAGTGCGTTCAGGAGCCTCTTGCAATGCTATTTTGAACCCGAACCCAAATCACTACTGACATTCAGGAATAAGAGAAATTGGGGGAAGGGGAGGTTGGGATAAGAGTTCATAAACACACACACACACACTCTTGCTTCATCAAAATGGTCACAAAATTTCTCCCTGGCATTCTCATTCCTACAGCTCTCAGACTGAGCTCTCAGACTGAGCTGTTATATGAATCGATACATTTCATCTACTACCAGCCTATGTATTTGACTTGCACAAGTTCACAAAGATTTTGTCTATTTTCCCATGAAATTCACAAGTCAGTTATCCCATCAGATTAGTAAACATCTATTCCCGCAGTGTCAGCAGCAAATTATTAGGGAAAGCTGAGAACACCCCACACTCAGTGTCACTGTACAGCAGTCCTGAATTTATTTCTCTGGGCTCTTGCTTTTTCCAAGTTTACTTATGGCTCTATGACCAAGAGAAGCACACAGTGTTGAAAAGAGCCAGGCTGTACACACTGAGGCCACTCACACATCCAAAGCTGCCTGTGGCTGAATCAGCATTAGGCTAAAACACGTGCAAGAGTAAAGATTTTTTCTTCCCTGTAGTCCCCCTTCTGTTTGTGAAGTCGGAAGCATGGTTGCTGGCACAGTAGGAAGGGCAGCGGCTGTCCTGTCCACCTGTGTCCTGAATCTGCTGCCCTGCTGAGGACCGCAGTACCTCTCCATGTACTCAATTCCCATCCCTCAAATTTCCCTCTTCCAATAGTTCTTACGTGGATGAAGACTGAAATCCGGAGCCAGCCTCTGACTTCAGGAATGCAATATTCTCCTTCAAACTGTTTCCAGAACAAGGGAGCAATGCCAGCTATGAATCTTAGGACGTGGGTCCAACAATTCTCTTCGGGACAAAATAACAAGTTCCAGTCCAGCAAGAATGTATGACTTAAATGAAATTAACTAATGAAAATGCATTAGTATTATACACAGAATAGAAAAAATATTATTTTTAAAGAAAAAGAAAACTAAATTACCAGCTAGCAGCTTATTTTCAGCCATCCATATAAGAATATTGTCATTGATTAAGATAATAAAGCTAGAATTAATTAGTTAATTAATATATTATTGCTAATAATTTTAGTCGTGTTTAAGAGACTCTTCAAAGGCACAATATTATTATTCATGATTCATCTCACTAGTGGTTTCCACTTATGGTCTTTCTAAATACTACGCACAGAAATGGCAATGTAAAATTAAAGCATCTTAATTAGAAGCCACAAAATAAATATGCCATGCGGCCACACCCATTTTGATTCTTATTATATGTAAACATAATTGAATTTCAGATGTCTGGTTTTAATTGTATATTTGCCCTTACAAAATTTTAATTAATTAATATGATACTGACAAATAAACCTTTTTCTTCTCAGCTCTAGATTGATTTGTTAAACTAAAAGGAGAGCTGAGGCGCAAATCCCTGGGTCTAAGTTGGGAGGAAGTATGGCACAGGCAGTAAGGGGCAGCTGGAATGGAACATCAATGTCAGACCAGTTACCAAACTTCTCTGTTAGTCAGTTTCCTCATCTATAAAGTGGGAGTCGTAATAGTGCCTCCCTCACAGAACTTTTGTGAGGATTTAACAAATTAATATGTTTCAAGTTCTTAGAACAGGAAGCACAGAGTAAATATTAGTTGCTTTTGTAATTTAATGGAATTTTCAACCACTGACTGGACTTTTCCATTGACTGACTCTCAAAACCAACACATGTAAAAGGCACTGCTCTTCTTTACAGAGTAGCTCCCTCTTCCAACTTCCTCGGGCAACAAAACTCCAGGGCAGTGGAGCCACTATAGTGGAGCCACTATAACCACAAGAGTACCACCAACACATTTGATTCCTCCTGCTCCTGACTCTTCTTGCCATGCAAACTTTCACCAAAGCCTCTTGATTCTTCCTTCAAAAACGGTCACCCTGTCACTTCCTCTCCATTCCAGCTATGATATTGTGTTATAATAAGAAATATGTATTTGGTCTTTGTCCCTGGTTCCTGGCAATTTGAAGAGACTCTTCAAAGCCACAGTATTATTATTCATGATTTATCTCACTACTGGTCTCCACCTATGGCCTTACTAAATACGAAATACTGCTCTTAAAACTCTTAAAGTCCCCTGAGTGACAGGGGTGATAGAAGTATCTTTTGTACTTCATAATTAGCCCCTTCCATATACCTGATTTTATGCTAATGACTTGACTCTTAGAGAATGGGGCCTGGCTGCCAGAGCAACCAACCAAGTGATTAGAGGATTGGAGCTTTTGCCCCCCCCATCCCCAACCTCTGGGGAGGGAGAGGGGCTTGGGGTTGAGTTAACCACCTATGACCAGTGATTTCATCCATCATGCCTACGTAATGGAACTGCCATAAAAACCCTAAACGTAGGGATTTGGGGAGCTTCCAGAGTGATGGACACATCCACATGCTGGGAGCATGGCACACCCTAGGGACAGAAGGTCTTGTGCTCGGGATGCGTCCAGACGTCCCCCTAAGTTCCTCTTCATCTGGCTGTTCATTTGTATCCTTATAACATTCGTTATAACAAGCAGGTAATAGTAAGTAAAGCATTTCCTTCAGTTCTGTGAGCTGTTATAGAAAATTATCAAACCTAGGGAGGGAATTGTGGGAACCCCCACTTGTAGCCAAGTCAGACAGAAGTGTGGGTATCCTGGGGACCCACTCCTTGTGATTGGCATTTGAAGTGGGGACAGTCTTGTGGGACTGAGCCCTTCGCCTGTGGGGTCTGCACTAACTCTGGGGACTTAGTATCAGAGTCAAATTAAATTATAGGACACCCAGTAGGTGTCCACAAAGAATTGGAGAATTACTCAGTGTGGAAAACCCACACCTTTGGTGTCAAAGTGTTCTGAGGAGAGAAACAGTTTTCCTTCATAGTGTCCAGTGGAGCCCATGGTTACTTCAAACTTTCGTCTCACCACAGCCTTCTGGTTAGCGCCCCCTGCCCAGGAATGCCACCTTCCAGTTTGTCAAAAAGACACTGTCAGCTGTATTTTCTTGAAATGCTGCTGCCATCGTGTCATCTTCCATCTCGAGCTCTTAGCCTGGCATTCAGGACCCTCCACAATCTGTCCCCAAACTACCTTCCAACCTGAGTTCTCAGCACTCCTCTGAGTCAATTCACTCCAAGTGGGCTGCTCGCTAACACCTGTGCTGCGTGGCACTTCAGTTGCAAGAAGCAGAGCCTCATTCAGTGTTGCCTTCAGTTGATGGGGAAATGTATGGGGAATACAGAGGCCAGGACTGCATCTCAGCAGCCATGTGGCTTTGCCTGACACATAGGGTTGCCAGAGAAAATACCACACAGGGGGCATACCTACTCTAAAAGTCATTTGTTGCTTGTCGGAAATTCAATTTTAACCGAGTATCGCATTGTATTTTGTGTTATGTCGCTGTTATTGTTTCGGTTTTTGTGCCAGGAAGTGACTGCTTAACGCTAACTCATGGTGGGGAACAGTTGTGGGAGTGCTGGAGACAGGACTTGGGGGGCCTAGGCCACAGGGGAGAGGGCACTCGGGCTCAAGGCAGCAGCTATACTGGTGTTTTAATTATCTCCTGTGGTGTAACAAACCTTCCCAAAAGTTAACAACTTAAAACAACAATTTATTCTTTCTCATAATTTTTGCAATCTGGCCTGGTTTCATCTGTGTGGTTTTTCTGCTTCAGGTGTTATGTACTGGAGTAGGAACATCTAAGATGGCTTCTTCAGTCACATGACTGGTGCCTTACCTGGGATGGCTGAAGAGGCGGGACCTGGTTGAACATCACTCTCTCCATGAGACCTCTCCCCACGGCTAGCTTGGTTTCCTCAGTGCTGTGATCTCAGGATATTTGGCTTTTTCTATGATGGATGGCTTCTAAATGGTAGAAGCAGAAACTATCAGCTCTCTTAAGGCCTTGGCTCAGAAGTCTCATAGCTCCCCTTCAGAGCACTCTCCTTGTTCAAGCGAGTCCCAAGGCCAGGCTGATGCAACAAAAGGGAAAGACTGCACCTCATGACGGGTGGCAGCAAAAGATTGTGGCCATCTGAAGCAACTATCTACTACAATCAGTGTAGATGCATTTAAATATGTTAACACTGACACAGCAGTATACGTGCACAGAGGCTGAACGTCAGCCAAGCACATGCTGCTTCTTTAGGGGACCGTTGCAATTTTACATTTGTTATTTATTTCATTAGACTCTCCAAGATGGCAGACACTGACTGTGTTTGCTCTAGTGTCAGGTGTAGCGTCTGTCATATTGCAGCATTTGATTAGTATTTGTTGAATGAATGAATGAATGAATGAATGAATGAATATCTCCTTTAAAAAACAGCAGCCAAAATCATCACTGAACTGTTTCAGTGACTGAAATGCTTCAACTCTTGTGTGGCAAAAACTTGATAAATGGTTTTAAAAGGGGAAAAATCAGAATGTTTAGCATCAGAGTTCTCCCTGGCAGAAGAACTAGTTTTGCTTAAAGGCATGCTAGAATGCATATTTTGGCACCAGTACCAGATGACTGTGGGAGGCAAGGGGGAGGGGATTGAACAAAGAAAGAAAGATTTAATACAATAGGTTTCTCCCTCCCTCCCTGTTGTATGGATGTTCTTAGCACCCAGCACAGGTTCCCTACAACTGATAAAATCATCAATAAGAGGAGCCACCCACTACAAGGACTTGACCTCCCAGGAAGGCTCTCCTAGGCAGGTATGAATGTCTTCTTCCAGCTTGGAATTCTTAGTGTGTGGTAAAGGTTTTACTTGGGAGGCAGCCTGGGGTAAAGAAAAGAATAGGAGTCAGAAAAACTTGAGTTCCCTTCCAGCTTTGCCACAGTCTAAAGAACAGCCCCCGGCAAGTCACTTCTCCTTGCACTCAACTGCCCTTCAACATCTGCTGGAGGCTCAGCAAACTTCAAATATCAATCCCTCCAGACCAGCTTAAGTAAGTCACGCTGGTTCTTATCACAGGACATGACAATCCCACCCTTCCAACCTCTTTGACCCTATCAGTAATGCCCACCCCCAGCCCTGATAATCTGAGATGCATCACTGATTTGGCCCACGTTTATCCACTGCCTCTGCTTGTTCACCAGGCATCACGGTGTTTGTATCCAGGGTCTCCTACCTCCTGTCTCCATTCCAGGCCCCCTGCCACTTCCCATTCTAGGTCCTCTGGGAATACTTCTGTGTCTTGGTTCACTGAAGCCACTGAAGCTTTAAGCTCCCAGGCCACTCACTCAGGCAACTTTGCAAAGTCCAGAAGAGAAGAGCATCTGACTCTCAAGGTTAAGTGTGTATAAAACATTATCAACACAATTGGTCGTAGCCACTGTCGTTTTGCACCCATTTCCCTGCCTCATGTTGAACAGTAGCAGGGTGTCTGTGGGTAGTTTACGGTGCACTGATAAGGGGAGGTTAAGCTGGGGATGTATTTAGTTTGGGTTTAGTAGAATAGGTTTATGTGTTTCACTTCAAGGTAAACCTACATTGGTTAAAAGCAAATAGTGAGAATTGGGAACTGTTTGGACTACACTCAGAATATTTTTTTTAAGCAGTAATATATTAAAAAGAAAAGATAAATTGTGGATGAAAGTAATGATAGACTCTTGGATTATTTGATAATTTGATTAATAATTCAAATCATCTGGACACATTGGAAACAATTTTAATTTCTTAATGATTTGACACAAAATACTGACATCAACAAATTTAGCACAAAACTCATGATATACATTACAAAGAGGACACTGACAACTGTTTTAGGAGTGTCATGAATGAAAAGTGTATTTGAGTTTAGCCAACACACAAGATAACTTGAAATCTTACCTGGAGAGCCTACAACTCATTTAAGAAACAAACTGGAAGGTGGTTTCTTCCATTTTAGCAACAACCTTAAATCTTTACATGGCATTACCAATAGCACGTTGTCAAGCTGAAAGGAATTTTTTAAACTACCAATTAAAAAATATTTTTGATCCACCATGTTAAAGAAAGATCTTACTATCTTTCTATCAGCACTATAGAAAGTGACATACAAAATCATTGCCAGGTAAAAAGGCTTTTGAAAAAAATGTTTCATAGAGGGGTGCCAGGCAGTTACTTAAAATGTTCGTATTTTGATTTATTTATTTTTATTCCTAGGTTTGTCTTAGTACCTTTGTATGCCTTTTCTTAAAGAGGGATCCCAAAGTGCACGAGTCTCACGCCACATAAAGTCTGATCTGCTTTACCAATAGTCAATACCCCTTCCTCTCTCCTAAAAGAATATAAATTTTCAGGGACCCACTTTCTTCTGTATAACCACGGGTCTCCGGGGAGATGGTTCCAGCCTCAGTCTCATGGGTTTGCAGTCCTTCTCCCAGCAATTGCCTTAGGCGTACACATGTGATATAATTCTGATCAATGGATAAGAAAGATCTAAAGGGGATTTGGGGAAAGGTCTACTTCTTTGATTAAATTTTTAAAAAGCCATTCAGGGTGGGATGACTTATCTTTGTCATCTGGTCATAGTTGTGTTTGGACGTGATGCCTGGAATTGTAGCAGCCATCTTGTGACCATGAGGAGAGCCAGCCTCAGAACAAGCCATCAGAGAACGGCAGAATGAAAAAAGCCAACCTAGGCTCTACATTCAGATTTCTATGTGAAGTCATAATACATGTTTCTCTTTGTTAAAGCCAATGGAATCAAGTTTTCTATTATTTGTTTAAAGTATCTCAGCTGATACACTTACTCTCATAGCTTTTTGTTACCTTCAAGTTTCTTATGGGGGACTTTCTAGATTCTCTGTAGTCTTGCCCTACCCTATCCATCCTACCATATTTCTCAGGTCTCCCAACCACACACCCTCTAATCTTAACAAGACACACACTATGTGTACTCCTTCCCACGTTGTTATGCTCACAATTTCCTGTCTAGTTTGCCCTCCCTTTTACCCTCAGAGTACCATATCCAACTCAAGCTGTGAGAGCCACATGAAGCCTTTTCTGATTAATTCAGCTTACTCTTCTCTCTTCAATATATTTCTATAACTTTTATAGCTCTTTATCATATAATATGGCATATATTTTTATATATTTCACAGGACCAAAGTCCTTTTTACAGGACCTGCAAAAAGGCTCATGTCAGCCCGGGAGCAGTCAGATCCCTTGGTATCCCTTGGTGTCTTCAATTAGATAGCATTTCTTTACTTCACTGTATGGTAAGATCCTTCTCAGGGAAGTTGATACTCATTTGAAAAACTAAGATACCTGACAGGTTCTTTTAAATAGAAGACATTGTGGTTAAATTATATATAACCAGTGTATATTTTTTTGAGGATCCTTGTGGGCTAAGGTCATTGAGAACATCTATAGATGAAGTGGTAGAGGAAGCCAGTGACCTACCTCCCAGTCTAAAGAGATGCACATAGTACTGAGTTCACATGTGTGCAAAAGGAAGTAATGGATGCTGGATCCCAACTTCAGTGTCTGAAGGATGTAACCATACTGACTACATAACACAAAGGGGGTAGTGGCTGGCTCGTTTATTTTGTAGAGATAGTCTACCGCAAGCCTAACTCCAGCCTCACTGGCCATGCTTTGCCCACCAAACCAATGATGACTTTGGAAACTCTCGAGTTGCGCAGTCCAATATGGCATCCACTAACCATATGTAACTCCTTAAACTTTAAATGTTGTTTAATTATACTTAAATACAATTGAAAAACTAGTTCCTTGGTTGCACTAGTTACATTTCAAGGGTTCAATGACCAAATGTGGCTAGTGGCTACCATAATTTTACACAACAAATATAGAATATTCCCATCATCACACAAAGTTCCACTGGATGGTTAAATTTTAGAAGGCCCAGATTTGAGAGCAGGACACCATCTAGGAGGTGGTGTTATCAAAAGAATAGAACCTGAATCTGGCAAGTTTCTATGATTTATAGGAAATGTAAAGAATGGAAGAATATATTCAACTACATGAAGAGATACAGTCAGCAAAATGTAGAATGTGGGAAATTTAATGAGAAAAAGGAACCAATGTCTTAAAAAGATTTCAAGGGGAAACAAAGACAGAGGGGGAAATCTATAAATTAGAAATATCAAACAATGAAAAGGTATGGATCTCATTAGAATCAATTCAAATACAAAATTATAAAAGTATGTATAATAAGTATGAGATAATTGGAATTTCAGCATTGCATAATTGATATTAAGGATTGACTTTTTTATAACTTTAGGTATGATAATGGTATTGTGTCACAGTAAAATATTCTTATCTTTCAGGAATGCATAGTGTAATATTTACAGAAGAAATAATAAAATGTCTGGGTTTTGCTTTGAAATAACTCAGGAGGGAGGATAGATGGGTGTGAAAATCAAATAGGCCTGACCATGGGTTGATGATTATTGGTTCTGGGTGACACAGGTATTAATTTTATTATTCTGACTACTTTTTCTTTTGTTAAAAATTCTCTATAGTGAAAAGTTAAATAAAAAAAATTAGAGTAAGGCAGGACCATGGAGAAAAAGGTTACAGAAAGGCCTCAAAATTCTCTCTCCAGGCACTATCTGCAAATATTGCATTTGGCCTTGGCCTTCCCAGTCAATCATTGGAGAGGATCTGTTTCCTGTACAGCCCTGAATGAAGGCATCTGGAAGCCAGAGCAAAGCAAGGGGTGGAAAATGAAGCCTGGTAGTATGGACAAACCTAGACCACTCCCAACTTGTGGATATGAATGTCTCAAAATCCAATAGCTATGGGAAGGAAAGAAAGAGGAAACGCAGTGCACTAAAAAAGTGACGTTTGGGCAATTCACCTGAATGCTTATGTATGAACACCTACTAAAGTGAGAAATAACTTTAGATACCACACCAGACTGTGGGCTCTGGGGATAAGTTGGTCTTATAGAGTTAGTATTTGTTTTCCTTTGTCCCTCCAAAATTTATATGTTGAAGCTTTATCCCCCAATGTGATGGTGTTTGGAGATGGGAATTTGGGGAGGTGATTTGGGTTGTTTACGCCACACAGCCTATGGATTTATCTTAAGGCAGCTTGAGCTAGCTAAGACAGTTGGCCAGGAAAGAGGTTGTTATTTCAGCATGGTCAGCATTAATATCCCAGTGGGCTTTGACTCCACAGATAACTGGTGAGGCCTCTGAGGGAGGAAAGAAAGGGACAAAAGTAGTGAACTAATATGTGCTAAGTGCTTACTAAAATTGCTGCTTTATGAATGTAGCTGGGTATTTTATAAGCTATAACAATATATGTTTTCCTCTTGTATTTCTCTTTTCCCTTCTGTGCTTGTTGCTTTGGGGGAGGGGAAATAGAGGCAATCTAAAAATCCTTCTGACCACCATCTTCCAGGAATTAAGCCACAAGACCTTAGGAGATTCAAGAGCAGAGACCACATCTTGGCCAGAAGCAGGGGCTGCAGCAGGACTCCTCCTCCAGGTGCCCAGAGGAGAGAGGAGGGAAGAGAGAAAGATCTGTAGGCCTGTCCTGGAAATACCACATTGAAGGAGGCAGGACCCAAAAAAGAATGCCTACATATCTACTAAGGCAGAACAGATCCCATGAGCCCCCTGTGGGTCTATTGTCTGAGTGGGACCTGGAAGCATTCAAGACATCCGGGGGGCTATTTAGACATAGCTCTCCCCTCTCTCTAGGTGGTGACCTCAATGCCCTCTCCCCATCTAACTTCTGTATTATACGATCCTCTGGGAGGGATTCGAAAGAGGAAGACTAAGCTCAGAATGTCTGTTCACTCAGGTGAGGGGAATCTCAGAGTTTAAAACTAAAGGAAATGATAAATCATGGAAAGGAAGGCAGGTATTTTTCTCAAACACCTGAGCTGGAGACTGATTTGTAACATAAGACAGATAGGTTATCTCATGTGCTTTAATCCTCCAAAAACCTTGTGAGGTCAAAGTCTTCTGTTGTATGTTATTTATCCTTTTAATCATTCATTCTACCCATAGGTACGGACCCACTCGGGGTTTTAGACATTCTGCTTGGAGCTGGCAAGGACAGGAAACAAAAGTGACAAAGTATCTGTCCTCATACAGCTTACAGCCCAGTGGGGATAACAAAATATAAACAACGAAACAAAGAAACAAAATCAGTACAAACTGTGATAAGCTTTGCTCAGATAATAAACTGGATGACGTGATAAAGATTTCCCGTCTCATGAGCAGGGTAGAGTACATGGGGAAGGCCTCTCCAAGGATATATTTTGTGAGCTAAGACCTACAGAAGAGGAATAACCTAGTCATGTAAAGAGCTGGGAGATAAAATAGAAGGGAGAGGAACTGCAAAGGCTTGAGAACATGTTAGAGGAAGGAAAGAAAAGCAGTGTGATTGGCCTGAAAAAAAGGAGGGAAGGCTGGAGGGAGAATTCAGATGGTTCAGAATCTTGCAGAGTAAGATACAGAGTTTGAATTTTATTCTTAAAACAATGGGAGCCACGGATTAGTTTTTAGTAGGGGATTTGCCTACAACCAGTGTATGGATTAAATGAGTTAATACATGTGATGAATTTCGAACAGTGGCTGGTGTAGACAGCACTATAAAAGTATTCTTATCTTTATCCTCATTATCAATGTTGGATTGGAGAAGGGTCAAGCATGGAAGCAAATAGACCAGTTGGGAGGCCATTTCTGAAGTCCTTATTGGTGCCTGAAACAGGGTGGTGGCTGTGAAATTGGAGAGAAGTGGGATGTATGTAACAAAATGTAAGTCAGAGGTACAATCAATAGGACTTTCTGATGGCAGAGGGAAAAAAAGGAATGAAGGACTCCTAGGTTTCTGTCATAAACAGTCAGATGATACATTAATCAAGCTGAAGAGGACTGCAGAAGAAACCCATTTGGGAGAAAAAGCCAAGAGTTCCATTTCATTCTGTTGCATTTGAGATGCTATCAGATATCTAAACGGAAGTGTCAAATATGTTCTCATCCTCATTGCACAATGAGAAAACTGAGGCTCCTTAACAATGAGGAAATGGAAATTTAGAGGAACTGAATCGTCTACTCAATGTTGAACATCTGTTAAGAGGGAGAGTGAAACCTGGGACTCAGGATAAGACCCCTTCACAGCCAGGGATCTCATGCCCTCACAGCTAAACACCCTTAGAAGGGGTTCCTTGTTGGTATAACCGAGTCAGCTACAGCAGCACCGTCAGTATAAGCATCGACAAGATGCTTGCAGGGGGCTAGACTCCCAGAAATTCTAGGCAAGGGCTTGAGCCAGCACCAGAGGCCATGAAATGTGCCCCAGTTCTCTGAGTCCAGTGACAGATAATTTGCCTGGGCAAGAAGGAAAAGCCAAGCAAGAACTGTACACATTTAAGGGAAGGAGCATTAGCTTGCTGGGCCTTAGTTTCTTGATCTGCAAAATAGGAACAGAAATCTAATAAATGCAGTTTCAGGCTGCTATAAAAAATTATTTTTAAAGCGAGAAACAGAGAGTAGGAGAACATATTTTACAAGTCTTCCAGAGCTTTGTGTTCTTTTAACCCTTGCCACAAAATTAAAAATGAAACTAGACCAGGGGCTAGTGGGAGAGAGAAAGGGAGAGTTATTATTTCATAGGTACAGAGTTTCAGCTTAGAGTGATGAAAGAAGTCTGGAAATGGATAGTTGTGATGATGGTTGTACAACGAGAATAAGCTTAAAGTCACTGAATTGTACAGTTAAAAATGGTTGAAATGGTAAATTTTTTGCTATGTATATTTTACCACAATAAAAAATTTAAAGTAGACATTTGCTTATATGATTGAATAGAAGTTAGATTAACATACTTTTACTGTGTTTGTCTTATATGGAACTAGGCAATGAGTCAGTGTCATTTGTTATCCCCACACCCTTTGGATGAGGGAGGACTAGTTTAAACTTGGATAGAAAAGGTGCTAGAACCAAGAAATAAGCTATAAATAAAACCATGACAACTGTCTTTTTTTTAAACTTGAATTAGAGGCTACATTTCAAATTGTATCTTATTTTATCTAAACAGGATCACGTTTTGTAAGTAAGCTTCTGTCTGCATTAGTTTATGATCCCCTCAGGGCCACGATATGCCTTTGCCTGTCTATTCAGAGTACTCTCAGTGCCTCATACATGAAAATACTATTACATTATTGGGAAAGTTGACTAGAGAAATCTAATGCAACTAGAGAGAAAGAACTAGAATGCCCACCATCCAAAACCTTTATGGAACCACCAGAAATTAAGGACTACATTCAAACGGAGGTCAGATTAAATTAAATGTAGCTTTCCAGACTTTCAATGCCAGTCAGCTTTCTTCTGATTCAGAGAGCTCTCTTTTTCCTTTTTTAAAAAATTTTTAAAAATTTTTAATTGTGATAAATACATATAAGCATAAAATTTACCATCTAATCCTTTTAAGTGTACAGTTCAGTAGCGTTAAGCGTATGCGCATTGTTGTACAACCGGTCTCCAGAACTTTTTCATCTTGTAAAACTGAAACTCCCCGTTAAGCAGTAACTCCCGGTTCCCCCCACCCCCCAACCCTTGGTAACCATCATTCGACTTTCTGTCTCTGAATTTGACAACGTTCAGTGCTTCACATAAGTAGACTCCTACAGTATTTGTCCTTTTGCGACTGGCCTTTTTTACCTAGCATAATGTCCTCAAGGTTCATCCATGGTGTAGTATGTGTCAGAATTTCCTTCTTTTTTAAGGCTGAATAATATTCCATCGTGTGGATAAACCCCATTTTGTTTATCTATTCATCTGTTAAGAGACACTTGGGTTATTTCTACCTCTTGGCTGTTGTGAATAATCTATCATGAAAAGGGGTTTACAAATATCTCTTTGAAATCTTGTTTTCAATTCTTCTGGCCAGAAGTGGAATTGCTGGATCACTATGATAATTCTACATTGCTAAGGTTACCCCAGATGGTAAGATCTTTTTGATGAGATGCTTATTGGTATTTATAGCTCCTCTCAAACCATTAAAACTCAGTGGAAGCCATGTTACTGTCACTCAGCACATACCACATTTAACTACGTATTACAGCAATGCTTCCCCCCCAATAGTACTTGCTTCTCTTTTTAACTCAGGCTTCTAAACATAACCAACAGACATTAATAATTTATTAGGCTAATTTTCCCATATGATTATTTATTGAGTGTCTGTCACAGGTAAATGTTAAATGATTTATATACTTTATTTTATTTAATTCTCTCCAGGAGAAATTCCCTTCATTTTACAGGTGAGATAAACCAGAGCTCATAGAGGTTAAGGAATTTTACCAGCCTTCCCATAGCTGGTAAGTACCTGAAATAGCACTTAGCAGGCTTAGCAGAATAAATTCTACCCACAATACTAGCAATGCAGGTGGTTGCAGATACAATAAAAATACCTAGAACTTACAGAGAACTGCCTGATTGCTCTATGATCTAAGGCTTTGTCTCAAAGCGTGGCCTACAATTTAGCAGTATCAGTCAGCATCACCCGGGAGCTTGTTAGGAATGCAGATCCTCAGGCCTCACCCGGGTTCTGCTGTATCAGAGTCTCTGGGGTGGGGGCCAAGAGCACACCTACTCACCAGCTCCTTAGAGGATTCTGATGATGTCTGGATTTTGAGAACTCCAAGTCTAGAGGGAACCCAGACGCACTAACATGTGACCTTAAGGATGACTCTCACGCAAACTCTCTCAATCCTCAGCCCATGGTAAGTATTCTGTCAGAAGGGACACAGCCTCAGAATTCAGGCAGACCTGGAACTCCAACCCCGGTCCATTAGCCTCCACACTTCCCGTTGTTTCCGCTGCCCTCATGCCTTCGCTTGCTATGAACACAAGCTCGCAGCAAGGAGGGGTTGTTCCATTTCCCCTGGGGCTTCCTGCACCCTGTGAATTGTGTTCAGCTCTCCAAGTTGTCAGCACGCTTCAGCATGCCCGGGAGACCACAATCGCTTCAGTCCCTCCTTGGAGGTTATGCAATACACTTAAGAAACAGAAAAGACAATAGCTTGCTCACCTAAAGGTCAACTTTTTGTTTATGATACTTATTTTATTTTAAAAACTGAAGAGAATGCAATTTAAAAACAAACGAGTCCTTCATCCGAGCCTTCACAGGTCTGTGGATTGCCTGTAGTCTCTGGCATGTGTACGTCTGTTAGTGACATTGGATGATGGCCCATGTGCTTCCCGAATCCTCCTGCACCCAAGGCGGCCATAGTCCCGCAGGCCTATTTAGTTTGTGCAGTGGAGGAAACACAGTTCCCGGGGTTAAGAGCTGGCAGTGGGGCGCACAGAAGCCCCGCTACCCCCGCCAGGGACAGTCATTCAGAGCTCCATGTGGGTCTCTTTTGTGCAGTGGGTGAGGCTTCCCACTATGCGTTCCGGTGACTTGGAATGCCAAGGGCCTAAACTTAATTAACTTTTCTGGGGCCTGGACGCTTCCATCTCAGCCCGCATCCTGCTTCATGGGGCGGCAGGACGAAAGTGCTCCCTGCATAAACAGAAGGCCAGGGACCTTAGTGGGAGCCTTGGCAAATACAACAGGGCCAGTGGCATCCTCATTAAACTCTGATTAGCAAGTGGACTTGATCCAGGCCAAATCAGACCTGAATGAGATTTCTTTCTTTCTTCTTTTCTTGCAACCAGTTGATCAGATGTAGGCAATTAAGAACCCCCACACCTCCAGCCCTTGTATTTTTTTTGAAGCGGGGAGCTCATACCAGTCAAGCCATAAAGACACTATTGTCCTAAGAACAATATTCCCCACTAATCTCACTTCTGGCAATTTACTTTTTCTTCCCAAGCAGATTTAGAAACTTGAAAAAAAAAAAAAATCCTTGAAAGAGTACGGGGGAGGAATACTCCATGGTATCTAATCCCATTGCAAAGTGGGAGTTTTCTTGTTCCATTCAGCTTTTCTTTGAATGAGCCCTGGATAAATAAACTTCTACTGCATCACCACATTGATGTGGAGACTGTAAGGGTCCAATTATGCATATGGGGCGTGTGCATTCTGGTTTGCAAATCAAACACAAAGAGGGCAGCACAAGCGCTCCCTTGTAATCACTTCTCACTACAAATTTACAAACCTGTGAGGTGAGATTGGCTTTTGTTAAAGTGTTTAAAAGCAATTATTACCTTTCTTTAATTTTCTGGTGGTAATTAGGCTCATGAATCCAGTCCAACCTGGTCTGTGCCTCGAAGGCTTGCTTGCTGCTCCCAGTGTCTGTGCGGGTGAGGCGAAGGGATGCTTGCAGGGGCTCCTGAGAACTCCACAACTTTTCCAGCCTGAGGGCCGAGAAGTCTGACAGGCAGACACTGAGAAGCTGTGTCCTTTTGCCTTTAAAGAGAGAAGATAAAAGGCAACAAAGAAGATGAGAAGAGTAAAGGGAAGGCAAAAGACAGAAACACCGAAACTCAGGGTGGAAGGAAAAAAAGGCAACCAAACGTTGAGACAGAAAAAAAAAAGATGGTGTGGATTATCTACAAGGAAGTCGAAAAGGAGAGTCATCGCCCTGTTGTTACTGTGTTCGCACTTTTCTACTCATAGGATTCCTGTTATTGAGCGCGGGGCCTCTAGGCACCCAGACCTCAATGCATTGTGCTTTTGCAATGAATGAAGAAGCTAAGAGTCTCTCTGAAAAGAAAAACCAAAGGGGAAAGAAAGCAAGAGAATCCAAAAGTTCTGAAAAATAGCCAACCAAAAAGCTACACCTTTCACCCAGCCCCGGAGGTCAATCAACTTGGCAGACAAGAGAGACCCAGGAAAGAACTGCCAGCAGCTGGAGACTGGCCAGACCCTATGGAGAGGCGGGGCCAGCAATCCCACTGCTAGTCTCCCATTCTTTGACAGTGCAGAGCACAGCACCTTTCCTGGTGGCTGGATCCATCTTCTGGAAGGCCGAAGGTGACATCCTTTAAGGTCTCTGAGAAGGACAAACTGTTCTTCAATAGTGGAACTATGGAGAAAGAGGATGATTGTGCCTATCTGAGGGCAAAGGTGGAGTCAGCTGTAGGGAACTGGCAAGGAACTAGACTGGGAGTCAGAGGTGATCTGTGTTACTGTGGACAGAGCCAGAGGAGAAAGGAAGCATGGGGAGCTGTCTCACTAGGGCCCATGGAAATCCAAGAGACAGGGGCAGTACCAAGGCTTGAGCCAACAAGAGGTGGGAGTTATCATCTGCTCGATAGATGCAAACCGTGTCTTTCCTTATCAGGTGCATCATTCTCTCCCAAGCTAAAGACAAAGGACCTATCCCTTATATAAGATAGCGTTCTTAGGCATTGAGGCCTGGGTTCTGATCTTGGCCAGTTATTTACAGCTGTGTGATCCTGATAAAATTCCTTACTCTCTATAAACCCTCGTTTTTCTCACCTATAAAATGAAGAGAATCCCTCCTGGAGAGGATTAAATAAAGTATGTAAACCACTTAACACATATCTGTGACAGATGCTCAATAAATAAAGGGAAATTAGTTTAATAAATCATTAATGTCTGTTTATTACATGTAGGAGACTGGGTTAAAAAGAGAAGCAAGTCTGTTTCCAAGAAAAATAGCAATCTAATTGAGAAAATAAATTTAAATATCTATATGTATATGTGTATATATGTATATGTGTATATATATGTGTATATATGTATATGTGTATATGTGTATGTATATATGTATATATGTGTATGTGTGTGTGTGTGTGTGTATATATATATATATATATATATATATATATATATATAGAGAGAGAGAGAGAGAGAGAGAGAGATGAAAGCATGGCTGTAATACACAGCCAAATGCAGTATGTACTGAATGACGGTAACATAGCTTCCATTCAGCTTCCACTAAGTATCAATGATTTGATAGGAGCTGTAAATACCAATAAGCTCCTCATCCAAAAGTTTTACCATTGGGGGTGACTTAAGCAATGTGCTACAAGGCTGAATGGGATAAGAGGCAAAGGAGTTGAACAAAGTAATGCAAGAGCATTGAGGAAGGAGAGATTAGTTCCAGATAGGAGGACTAGGAAAGGCTTTAGGTTGGAGCTGGCATTAAACCAAGACTTGAAGATAGGTAGAAATAAGAAGAAAGGGCATCCTGAGGGGAGGGAATAGAATAAATGCAGGAAAGGCAAGGTATGCCTGGGAAATGGTGAATGATGCCACCTTCCAAGAGGGAGGCTGTGTTGATGATTGGGTGAAAGGTGAGCTCATTTGCCATGATGAGTTGGACCTTTATTTTGTGGGTGGTGGATAGGATAAAATTGTTGGACTAGTGTTACTCCAGCAGCACACGTGTGGATAGGTAGTGGGGAGAGACCAAATGCCAGGGACCAGCAGAGGGTTTTGCAGCAAGAGAAAGGACTTAACCTAAAGCAGGTCAGTGGGAATGCACAGCAGGCTGTGGCTATGGACACATGGGGAACTGTCGTCAATAGAGCTGGTGATATGTTGAATGTTAGGGGTGAGGTAGTGGGAAGAGTTGTAGAGAACATTGGAATCTGAGGCTGAATCATCAGAAGAGCTGGGATACCACAAACACTGAGAGAGGAAGGGAATTGAGAAGGGCGACATAGTGATTTTGGAACCTCCTAAGTCTGAAATGACAGCATTTCAGCTAATCACATATCAGGTGCTGCTGTTATATATATATGGCTTGAATCTCATATCAGAAATTAAGCTAGGGACCTACCTTAAGCTGGGTTATTTAGGCTCAAGTAAGGAAAACAGAAACATGCCCAGATTTCCTACACAAGGGGAATTTAATGCAGGGTACTAACAAAGAGATGATGGAAGTACTGAGAAGCCAAACAGGAGGTGTTAAGGCAACCCAGAAATTAGAACAGCAGGAAGCTGATACCTCCCAGGAAGCAGGGGTCACCAGAGGGGTCTCCAGAGGCCAAAAGCTTGAGCCATCTCATAAGAGCTATTGGGGAGCTAAACACAGAGCAAGAGGCTGTTCAGCAGGAAGTATACTCACAGAGGAGAAGGAAGCATTGCAGGGACTCTGTGCACAACAAAGAGGGCTCCTCTCATTCTTCTCCCATTCATGAGGAGTGGGCTGCCGAGTAAGAATAGGTGAGTTGGGGTGGCAGGAGAAAACCAGGTGTGATGGTGCATTGGCGAAGAAATGAAAGGAAAGTGAGTAGTACCGGCAGGACCTAGAGGAGCCACCAGTAGCATCCCAGGGCTAGGCAAAACTGAGGAAGAGTTGGAAAGCAAGTACCTGTAAGTTCTTGACCTCCCTGCCTACAGGGCTGATGGCAGGTCAGGGAGAGAAAATGTGCCTGCAGACCTATCCTCCTGCTGCAAGCCTCTGCAAAACAGTGCCTAATGGCCCCTAGGGCTTGGAAGCTTGGGTGGACGGCCTGGACTCATGTTCACCATTGCATAAGGTCTCACACACAATATGGTGGCCTTGTCCTAACTTCACCACTGTGCTATTTATCACAGAGGAAATCTGCCTCCATTAAATCACCACTACCCCATTCAACAGATCATCAGCGAGGTACAGCACATCAATAATTATGAAATGTTTGTGCATGGCCTTTCTCTGACACTTTTCTCTTTGTCTTGATTAAAAAGACTACTCATCAGTACTTTCATTAAAATTTTCCAGAGATATCCATTAAGGGGGCTAATCGTTCCTAGAAAAGTATAGATATTTGTCATACCCAGAGGGACTTAAGATCATCTAATCCAGTGTTTTCCAAATATTTCATGCCTTAAGCATCATCTGGGCCTTTATTAGAATTATATAAGAAAACCAATAAAATGTACCTAAACCATCAAAAATAAAAAAAATTAAAAAGAAGAAGAAGACAAGATTTATAGATTCTCAGGCCTTGCCTCAGATCTATGAATCAAAACTTCCAGGTGATTCTTAAGATGATGCAAGTTTAGGGAACACTGATTTAATCCAACCTCTTAATTTCAAAGATAAGGCCCAGAGAGATGAGGTATTTCTAAAGAATTCAGATAGTCTCTGTGGGAAATGGGGTAAGAACCCCGGTGTCCATGCTCCCAGCCAGCTTACCTTCTGATACAATTTCCTGGGAGAGAAAAAGGCTGTAGATGGTAAACCAATGTATTGACTGAGCAAAGGTTTTGGTGTTGTTTTCCCTCATGCTTGATTTTTCACTATAGATCTATGCATTAAAAATATATACAGAGAGAGGATTTCCAGTCAAGATGGCAGAGTAGGTAAGCTACCTTCTCTTATGACCATATCAAAATTACAACTAAACTACAGAACAACCACTATTGAGAACTGCCTGATGTCTAGCTGAATCAAAGCCCTACAACGAAGGGCATACAGAATGAAACCACCTCTGATAGAGACTGGTAGGAAGGGCAGAGATGCAGAATGGGCTGGTGGCATACCTGTGTGTGACCGTTAAAAATCAGGAGGTATATCTTGGCTGCAGAGGGCCCCCTCCAGAGGAGCAAGGGGTCCCAGGCCCACACCAGGCTCCCCAACCCAGGGTTCCAGTGCTAGCAAGAGAAATCCCCATAACTTCTTGCTCTGAAAACAAGCTGACATTGTGGCTGAGTGAGACGGAGGGTGGCTATAGTCCCAGGTACTCCTTTTAAAGGACTCACAAATGGATTTACTCACAGATGGACTCACTCGCTCCAGCACTGGGGTGGCAGCTCAAAAGGTACAAGGGACACTAGGAGAGAAACAGAATTATCTGGCTTCAGGGCCAGGGATAGAGGGGCAGCTTTCTCCCAGATGAAGGAGCTGGTGGAAGCCATTGTTTCTTTGTTGAGCCCTCCCCTCTCCCAGCATGCCGATGCAAATGGCCACCATAGCTGAGTCTCCATCAACCTGGCTAACACGATTCCTTCACCCTGTCCTAGTGATTCCCTGAGACCACACTTAACCCAACTTTCAGGCACACCCAGGCCACTTCCAGTGGCTTTTCCATACAAACTATCTATCTTAGCTCATGCTGCTGATTTGCTGAAATCTCTCCAAGGTTCACAAAACCCAAATAAGCAGCATCTGGCTTCACCATGTCCCATATCTCTAGCTGAGCAGCCCCAATGCTGGCACTAGCAGCAGCTGGCCTCAGCTCACAGCTAGGCCTCTTGAGGCACCTCCAAGCATAATGCAGGTGGCAGCCATCTGTGAATTTCTTTGTGGCTCATGCCAGGTGGCCCTGGGCACAGGATGAAGTTGGCCTGCAGTGGGTCCCCTCTCAGAAGGCCCCAAGGCTGACACACTCAGTTACTGGCTTCAGACTGAGCCAAAACATCACCTGGCTGCCTCCAAGCACAATACACCCAAAGGAAAGACTCAGCAGGCACCAGAGCCCTACTAAAGTGAATCCTGCTCTGAAGGGTCAGCCATTGTACCATATCTCCTCCAGTGTAGTCACAGCCAATCCTCACAACCAATCAGCCAGAGCGTCATTCCCACTCACTGACATGCAAACACCAACCAAGGCTCACCTACAACAGGAGGGTACACACAACCCATACAAGGGACACACCTGGAGTACCCAGCTCTGAGGACTACAGAGACTGCACCACTGGGGCCCACAGGACACCTACTACATAACTCCACTCTACTAAGACCAGGAGGCATAGCAGCCCTCCATAAATACTAACACAGGAAGGCAGCAAAAATGGGGAGACAAAGAAATATGTCCCAAATAAAAGGATAGAACAAAGCTCCAGAAAAGGAACTAAACAAAATGGACACAAGCAGTCTACCAAATGCAGAGTTCTGAACACTGGTTATAAGGATGCTCAATGATCTCAGGTAAAACTTCAACAAAGAGATAGGAAACATAAAAATGGAGATAGAAAATATAAAAAAAAAAGTCAGGAATAAAGAATATAATAACTGAAATGAAGAATACATTAGAGAGGGAATCGTCATTAATTAGATGAAGCAGAGGACTGAATCAGCTATTTAGAAGATAAGGTAGCAGAAAACACCCACACAGAAGAGCAACAAGAAAAAAGAATCCAAAAAAAATGAGGATAGTTTAAGGGGCCTCTGGGACAACATCAAGTGCACCAACATTTGCATCAGAAAGAGAAGAGAGAGAGCAAGATACTGAAAACCTATTTGAAGAAATATTGATGAAAAACTTCCCTAACCTGGAGAAAGAAATAGATATACAAGCCCAGGAAGCACAGAGTCCCAAACAAGATGAACCCAAAAAATCCCACACCAAGACATATCTTAATTAAAATGCCAAAGACAAAGAAAGAATCTTAAGAGCAGCAAGAGAAAAGCAGTTAGTTATATACAAGGGAACTCCCATAAGACTATCAGCTGATTTTTCTATTGAAACTCTACAGGCCAAAAGGGATTGGTACAAAATATTCAAAGTTATGAAAACTAAAGATTACTTATATAACCAAGATTACTTATTATAACCAAATATTCAAAGTTATGAATATTTTATTATATTACTCAATATTATATTATTCGAATATTATATTATTCATATAATATTATGAATATTATAACAAAATATTCAAAGTTATGAAAACTAAAGATTACTTATATAACCAAGATTATTTATTATAACCAAGATTACTCTACCCAGCAAAGCTATCATTTAGACTTGAAGGACTGATAAAGAGCTTCCCAGACAAGAAAAAGCTTAAGGAGTTTGTCACCTCCAAACCAGAATTACAAGGAATGTTAGAGGCACTTCTTTAAGATAAAAAAAAAAAAGATCCAAAATATAAATAATAATATGGCAATAAATACCTATCTATCAATAATTGCTTTCAATGTAAGTGGATTAATTGTTCCCATCAAAAACACAAGGTGGCTGAATGGATAAGAAATAAGACGCTTACATATGCTGCCTACAAGAGACTCACTTCAGATTGAAAGACACACACAGACAGAAAGTAGAGGAATTGGTAAAAGATATTTCATGAAAATAGTGGCACATGAGTATGAAGTTGATAGATGGGAGGGGGTTGGGGACAAGGTGAAAAGGTTGAAGGGTTTAAGAAACACAAATTGGTAGTTACAAAATTGTCATGGGGATGTAAAGTAAAGCATAGGGAAAAAGTCAATGATATGGTAATAACTATGTATAGTGCCAGGTGGGTACCAGACTATTCAGGGGGATCACTTCTTAAATTATATAAATGTCTAACCACTATGCTGTACACCTGAAATTAATATAAAATAATATTGAATGTCAACTGTAATTGAAAAATTTTAAAAAGGGGGGAAAGGTAAAGGGCACTAAGAGGTTCAAATTTCCAGGTATAAAACAAATAAGTCATGGGAATGTAATGTACAGCATAGGGAATATAGTTAATAACATTGTGATAGCGTGGTACAGTGTCAGATGGTTGCTGGACTTCTCATGGGACCCTTCGTTAGGTATATAAATGTTGAATAACTATGGTGTACACCTGTAACTAATATAATGTTGTATGTTAGATATAAAAAAATAAAATGATAGTGAATGGCTGAATTCTAAAAATAAATTATAGAGAGAGAGACAGAAAATTTTTAAATACCTTTCTGTGTACACTTCAGAGAGCAGGTTGACATGTATGCATATGTACATGTATATATATATATGTATTTGTATGTGTATATGTATAAGTGTGTATGTGTAAGTATATGTGCATGTTTGTGTATGTATATGCATGTGTATGTGTATATGCATTGGTATACACCCAGGACCCAGAGCTGTTAGGTGATGAGAAAATATCTGGTGAATGAGTGAATGGCGTTAGACCAGGAATTGGCCTGACTACTGGTTTTCTCATCCAGAGAGTTATGGCCACAGATATTTTCTGCCCAGAAGCAAGACTTTCACTCTGAAGATCCTGAATGTACACCCCAGAAGTGCCAATTTGCTGTGCTTTCCAAACCTGCCATGTTAAGGGAAGGATTTCTTTTGTAAAACCCTGTGAATGGTTCTTTTCCCACATTTCCCGAGTGTGGAAGTGTTAGCGAAGAGACTTGCAGAATTCGTTAACCACCGCCATCTCCCTCCCTCTTGTTTGCCCAGCTCATTCAAACACATAAATGCCACTACAAACAACCACTAAATCTACAGAGGCTTGTTCTGGCTGTCAAACACAGCCGTAAAAATAATGTGCCCTCAGGCAGGGGAGGGGAAAGCAAGGATGGCAAAGCACACACTAATGTTCAACAATCCCTCCTTAGAGACATAATCTTCAAATAAATATTTAACTTGCTCTGTCTTCGGTCTTAGATTATTTACAAATCAGGCTTTAAAGGCGATTTAAAATGATCCTTCCCTGAGCTATTTGTACACCTAGAGTTTCCTGGGGGTAGGAATGAGCCTTCCTGGAGGCCAGAGGCTGGCCTCCCATTTGACCCTACATACCCTGAGAGCTGGCAAATCAGGAGGGCTCCGGGGTGCGGGCAGCCTATGTACCCTGACAGGTTCCTCTGCCATTGTGAAGTGAGGACACAAGCAGACCTGCCTGCCTCCAGCGTTGCCATTCAGGGCTCTTACAGAGAAGTGGAAGACAGAATTCACATTCCCATAGTCATTTATAATCCTAGGATTAAGAGGAGAATGAGGCAAACCCTGTAACTCCTTGGACTGAGGAGTTGGAAAAGAAACTGGCCATGAAAGAAGTTGGGATGCTGGTTCATAGAAAACCAGTAATGGATCTAAGTTTGGCACTGGAAGTAGAGATGAAGGATATTATAGAGGCCTTCAGACTCTAGGATGATATTTTCCAAGAATAGTTGAAAATTTCAAGAGCTTGAAAGGTGGTCCAAGGAAAAAAAGATTTGTGGTCTCATAAGGGTAAACCCATGTATATTCCTCTTGCTGGAGACACATGAGCAGGGATTGGCAAACTTGTTCTCTAAAGGGCTGGATAGTAAATAGTTTCAACTTTGTGGGCTATCTGGTCCCAGCTGTAGCTCTTCACCTCTGCCATTTCGGGGAAAAGCAGCCATGGAGAATGTGTGAAGAAATGGGCATGGTTCTGTTACAATAAAACTTTATTAATAAAAGCAGGGGGCAGGTCAGATTTGGCCTATGGGCCAGAATTTGCTGACCTGTTCACTAGAAGGTCATTCCCACTCATCTTTGACCATAAAGCCCTTTTTTATCCCCACATACCTATTGATGTCTTGTTCTAAACTAGTGTTCCATGGGAACAATTTGGGAAGTAATGTCCTGGGAAATGTGCTGGGAAAGAAAAAAAAAAGCTACCTGCAAAAAGTTGTAACACCCTGGTAATCTAAATATTTAATGCTGTAGCAAACAGCTCTGGTCATTTCAGGGGAAAAAAAACATTCTCCACTTCTATATGGGTAGGAAATAAGCAGCAGCAGAAACCAAGCAATTGTCAGAGACCAAGGGAAACTTCAGTGACAGAACCAGAAGTGTGTCCTAAGGAGGCCATGGAACTAGCTGGGACACCAGAGAAAGAAGTGCTCAAAGGGCAGGTCCAAAAGCCAAGGTTGCCAGGTGGAGTTCACAGCCAACATGATTCTGCTTGTCTCTTAAGCTCTTGATGGCTCTCAAGGCTGCTCATAACACAAAGAAAAGTGTATTCATCAGATAGGCTAACTGCTCAAAGAGCAATTCCAAACACATTAGAAGTTTATTTCGCATTTGTATCAAGTTCCAACTGGCAATCCTGGTCAGTGGGCAGTTCTCTTCCACACAGTAATTCAAGAATACAGGCCCTTTATTTGTGTGGTTCTGCCATTCCTTAGGGTCTCATTGTCCTCTGCAGGATCCTCAGCATCTGACCAGTAGTCAGGGAAGAGAGAGGGTGTGGAGGATGTGGCAGAGGCCTTTATGGACCAAGCAGCTCTGTGAACACCTTTAGGTCCTGCACAGGATACAATACAGCAGGAATCTAAGGTGAAGAGCTTGTGCTTCCTTGGACAACCAAAGACAACTCCAAGCCAAATGTATGGGCTCTGTAACTCTACACAGTAAATCTTAACTTGACCTTCATTCTACTTCCAATTCACTATGAGTTCTCTTTCTATTTATTGACTTTATTCTTTTTTAGTGTCTCAGTAAGTTATTCCAATTCTTTTTTTGGGGGGGGGGGTGGATAGGAGGAAATCATCGAATAAAATATAATATTCAGTCATGTTTCAGTTGGGGAAAAGAAAAGAAAGAAGTGCCCATTGAAATGGGTCTCATTAAAAACAAACAAACAACACAACAATGAAGCAGAGTATAGTTCACAGAAACTCCTGTGAGCTTTTCCTTTTCTTAGACAACACTAAAGCTTGGATGGTTCTCTCCAGGTTAGACTGTCCAGTTCCCCTCCTCCATGGAAAGTCTAGCATCAATTCTGTATCCATTCCAGAGACTGACCCAGAGAGAAGAATCCAGAACTCTGGCCTGTCTTCCATAGCCTTGCTGCAGGCACTGACCTCGTTCACAAATAGCTGTATCCTCCTTGCATGAACCACAGCCAGGGCTAGATGGAGACCATTTTGATGTGAACCAAAGCCTGCCTCAACCCTAGCATGGGTACCACCTTTGGTTCCTCACCCTCAACTTCTCACATGCCACTTGAGCACCAGCAGACAAGCACAGACTGCACATTTCAGCCACTGACCATTAGATTCTAACTAGGAAAAGGTGGTGGGGAAGGGGAGGGAGAAGTAAGTTTAGTAAAAAAAAAAAAAAAAAAAAAAATGAATACTTGTTTGAATATTTCTGGAACCGTAGCTGCTATCTTCCCAGGGGTGGGAAGCAAGGAAGATGGCAGACCTCTTGAAACACATTGAAGGGCACTCACTTATACACTTCTTTTGATATTCCTAATCAACGGTTAAGAATCATTTTTTCATCAGGGAAACATTTCATCTTTAAAAAGCTAGATGTCAATGAACGTGATTTTGGAAAACAGACTAGAGACAATACATGCTTAACTTCGTGAACCTCTGACCACAAATGAAGTCATACACTCACAGGGTTCTCCTCTTCCCAACATGGGATCCTTTTAAAATTTAAATCATAAACTCAAATTTTCTCCCCTATCTTAGTCTCTCATTATTGTCACATTTCACATAAAATAATGACTTGGAGATGACAAGAATAATTCATACAGATACATTAACTATTTATACATATAAGCATACATACATATATATATCTATATATAGATATATATATATATATCTATATATAGACATATATAGATGGCAAACCATCCCAGGCTTCTCTAGCTGTGTCTAATATCCCCTCCGGACATCAAATCTAACCACCCACCACTGTGAACTCAAGGAGCTGAGACTATATCTTTAAATAAAAAAGTCAAGCATGTGCACACAAACACACATATGTATTTTGAAAACTGTACGAAAACCGAGGCAACAATTACCTTACTCAGACCAGACACGTTTGGCTTCAAGAGGATCTGGATAGCCCAGAGGATACAGAATTTTACCCTGAACTCATTAAGACAGCCAGACGTTCATTCCTTTTCTTCTTCATGTCTGGCAGGAGGTGGGTCCTGGAGGCCACGGAGGAGTGAGCCCAGCGCAATGAAGCACAGTGCCAGGACGATCCTGCTGCAGCCACCACAGTGGCCCAGGGACTGAGGCCTGATCCCATGCTTCTATCAAATCAATGCCAAGTGAGTTAGTACATCCTGGTAGAAAACTGCACTCATAAGCCTTGCAAAGTGAAAAAAATCAGTGTTCTCAACAGAAATCTGGAGCTGTCTGCACCATCAGAGGCATCTGGCACATTCAAGTCCTATTGTTTTCTCAAAAATTACTGCTGCTTCTACCTTTCCTCTATAAGCATTACTTTTCTTTAAAGAAAACTTATTCCAGCCTTATTCTATAGAGCACAATTGTCCACTGATAGCCGAAATGTAAAAGCTAGGATGTAAGATTTCACTCCAGCTATAATCCTAAATTGCCCTTGTGGAAGAACCTTGCTGGCGTTTGTAACTACTGTTTTTCTTTGGAGTTATATGGAGTATATCATATATATGGAGGGAAATTATAGTGTTCGTGAGAGCAAAGAACATTATTAAAATGTTACATGATTCAAAGCAAATTTACATAAAGTACATTCATGAGGGAAAGAAAAAAAGGATGCACAAAGTACAGAGAAATTAGGGTGGGAAATTAGGTATTTCTCTCTGGAGCATCCCAGCGAACTTTAAAGACCACCATGTCTAGATTCTCATGCTAGATCCCCCTCTCCCCCCAGGTTATTTCTACAAAGCAATAACCAATAGCCAAGAGAGCCAACATCATCCCCCTTCTGGAACTGGGTAGCCTTCTAATAATCTATTATTGAGGGGGAAAAAATTATCTCCAAGACAAAAGAAAATGAAATAAGGCTGTTTATACGTTGAGTCAATGACGTTGCACAAAAGCAACAGGATAGGCCGGAGTTTCCCTCACCTGCTCTTGATAGCCCCCGAAATCTGAACTGTGGACTGAACTATGTCCTCCAAAATCCAAATGCCCCAAAATTGAAGCCTTAACCCCCAATTACTCAGACTGTGACTGTATTTGGCGATAGGGCCCTTAAAAAGATGATTAGTTAAAATGAGGCCATTAGGGTGGCCCTATCCAATCTGACTGGTGTCCCTACAGGAAGAAGAAACTTGAACACACAGACACTGGGTATGCATGCACACAAAGGAAAGACCATGGGAGGACACAGCAAAAAGGTGGCTGTCTGCAAGCCCAGGAGAGATGCCTCAGGAGAAACCAACCCTGCCGATATCTTGATCTTGGACTCCCAGCCTCCAGAACTGTGAGAAATAGATTTCTGCTGTTTAAGCCATTGTCTATCATATTTTGTTATGGCAGCCCGAGCAGACTCATATGCACCCATGAAGCCTTGGAGCAAGACAAGGGAAAGCATTTGGCCTTGGAATGAGGCAGCGTGGGGTTCAAGGCAGGCTTTGGCACTCAGTTGGTTATATTCCCAGAAAAGCAGGGCTTTTTAAGCATCACTTTTTTCCCCACACAAAATGTAAGAGTTGATGAGAACAGACTGAGAGGTTCGTTCTACCCCACATTCTATGACTGCACCATCTTTTTACTACAAGGATGCTTTGCCCAGCCCTCAATTCCATAGCCTCCCACAGCAGCAAGGCTCACTCAGTCATCCCACAAGCTACAAGCGCACTGTTGCCTGGTACTTGAGATAGAGGAAAAACCTCTGCATAGTCTTGTTGCAGAAATTAATGAGTTGGGAGCAGTAGTATGTTTTGTCATTCTTCCTAATTGATCCTTGTCAAGTACAGGGACACCTTTGCCCAGAGATCTTTGCAATTCTGACTGCTCAGGTGTTCAGCATGCCCCTCTCCTTCTTCTCACATATACCTCTCCCCCCGGACTTGCTCTGACTTGGATTGTAGCCCAACTCCCTCCCAATTCCCAATTAAATATGTAACACCAGGTCTGTGCCTGATGGAGGAAGCCCTCACTTGCTAAGGGGCTTAAATCACTTGACATCTGTGTGCCAATTTTCCCCTCCATATCACTTTTACTGATTAACCTTTTCTTTTTATCGTGTTAAAAAAAAAAAAAAAAAAGATTGCAACTCATTATTTTAAAGAAGCCTTGATGGGATTTGGCTCAAATACAAAACAATATTTCAACTAACGTCAAAGCTATCAAAGTAGCAAAAGTTTTAAAGGTGGAGTTTACTCAGTTATAGTGCTGGTGTAAAGAAATGGACACCCTCGTACAGCATTGGTGGAAGTGTAAATCAGTATGACCTTCATGAAGGGTATTTTGTCAATGTTCATCAAAATTTTAAATGTGCACTCCCTTAAATTTCATGATTCCATTTTTAGGAATATGTATTATAAAAATATGGCTATTGTGTATATACATGAAGATGTACATAAAAACACATTCTCTGATACACTATAGCAAAATTATAGCAAATTATAGCAAAGAAATAAATAGTGTAATAAAAATATTATATTTCTAATAATATAGCAAATAACTCAATATTAATCAATAGTTGATGGTAAATAAATTTTACAACATCCCGAACTATGGATCTATTAAATTTAATGAGTTCATTTTGATGTCTTAATATGTCTTGTCATATAATTGAAAAAAGTAAATAGCTGAACAATAAAATAGTCAATTCATTTTTTTAAATGCATATTTGTTTGTGGAGATTTGCATGAGCATTCCAAAAATTTCTAGAATGATACGCCCCAAGCTGTAAACAGTATTTATTTTGGGGACTAGCAATGGTGTAAGCAAAAACAAAAAACAAAACTGTTCCTTTTAGCTCTATGTAACTCTATACTGTTTAAATTTGTAGCAATCAGTGTATATTGCTTTTATAATATGAAATAAAAGCCAGGAAGTTTTTTTTTAATTCTGTCATACAGTTTCTTGGCTATATTGCTATTCTTTGCAGAGCCAGGAAGAATATAAAAGAGAGAGAAAGAGAGAGAGACTGAAGCTGAGCAGAGGAAACTCTGGTTTAAGAATGATGCATCCCCAAAAACTCCATCACCAGCTCCCTCTTCTCGCCATTACACCTAACACAGGGAGAGAGTACTTTGATAATTACTTGACCAACTATTTTTATTGAAAGCATCAGTGTTCAGCTTACAAAATTCAATGACATGGTCTCTGCCCTTGAGGGGCTTACAAAGTCTAGTGAGGAGACCGACAATTAACATATAAAATTATATAACCCATAATGAGGGACAGGTATGCCATAAAGATGGTATAATGGCAGCCTGAAAAGACAAGCAAATGAGTCAGCCAGGAAAAGTCAGGAAGGATTCACCAAGCAGGAAGTTCATAAATTGAGGGTTGGATGTTGAGCAAAATTGTTTTCAGGTAATTAAAAATGTAATTTTTAATAATATTTTATATTATTAAAAATGCATAAAATTGTTTTTTTGCATAAAACCATGAAAGAATTTAAGACAGAAGTAAATGTACTAATTAAGTACAAAGTGAAAGCGTGGTAGGTGATTTCTAAGCTTTCTTCCAGCTTGAAAACAACCATTTTGATCCTTCAGAATATTGACTGTGCACCTGCAATGTGTTCAGATCTGAACTGGGTACGGGAGGAGAAGGGATGATAACACTATAGTCTCAATCCTAAAGGCTATAGCCTTTGTAAGGAAACCAAACTAATGCACAAAAATGTGTACCTAACGGTGCTCAGCTCAATAGGCCATTCGAAATATTAATCTATTGCCATCACATAACTAGGCACTAAGTTATATGGGGTGGCCTCCAAAGACGACAGCCATAAATGATGCAATCAAAAATCAAGACACACTCTTCAGATCTGTAAACTGATGTACAACATGCAAATATTCAGCTATGTTTAGTAACACTTTCAATAAATCAATTTTTTTAAATAGTGAAGTTATATGAAATCTAAATTCCGGCAAAAATATACATGGATAACCAAATAGGTGAGTATTTAATTATTATAAGCACTGCAATTGTTGGTCAAAAAACAAAGTCCTGAGTGTCAACTGGGGAAGTCGGAAAAAGTATGATGGGGTGGGACCTGAACTGGGCCTAATAGGACAGGTAGGATTTAAGTAAAGGAAGAGATTAGGAAGAACCTTAAAGGTGGGAAGAACACCACCAACAGTTATGGGATTCTCTTCCATTCTGAATGATTTAATGATCCTACACTCTTCTGAGTACACACCCTTGCAGACTAGCCATAAAATGCCTAAGGATAAATACAGTTTGCTTTTGAAAATCAGTGTCAAAGTATAGAAGGAAACAAATGTTTGACGGCTTACAAAGGCAGAAGTATCTGAGAAGCTTATCAGAGGATTTCCACAGACTGTGCATTCAAAGGTTCAGAACTTTTGCTTTCTTGCCTCTCCTTAGCCTGAGTTGTACACTATTTGTTTCTAAAAAGAAAAAGGTGCCAGTAGAAAATAGCATTTCCAAAGTCTTATAGACTATTAGAGGTGAGTTTACAAAGCAAATGGAAGTGTCATATTAGAAACTAGAACTTTGGAATAGGCAGTGGGGAAATGAGCTGGGGGAGGTTGAGGGAAGGGAGGGAAACCAGCTCTTGTTAAGTTTATGGCCAATTAACATTTGCCATACTTCAGACTCCAATGTTTAGTAAGGGCTTCTCAATATTAAAGGCAGTTCTTTGAACAATAGGGTCCTTTTTTTTTTTTTCCTGCAGTTCACAGCTGTCAGAGATCATTTAACTCCCTATATATTTCCAAAAAGTGATGTCTTTAATGGGCAACGTAAACACTGGGGTTAGAGCACACTGACGCTTGACTCAGAGGCATGGTGTTAGGGCATTGCTCGCATCTGTCAGGATCTGGAAGGGAGGCCTAAGTAAATAATGCCATAAACTGCATTTAGAGAAAGAGCAGAAGAAAAAGAGAGAGAGAGAGGGTGAGGTGGGCGGAGGAAAGCTGAGGGAGACAAGCAGCCAGAGAGAAAAGGAAAGAAGAGAAATAACACAAAGATGAGAGAAAGAGAGATTAAACTTCTGCCACAGAAACTGAAAGTGCATTCATTAAAACTTCAATTCCCTTCTTAAAATGGTCCATTTCCATTCAAATGTAAACGTAGTCATAAAGTATCATGTTAAGTCTCATGTGTCAGACCTAAACAAATTTCTTGGTTATTAGGAATTCAACCAGAGCTCTTATTATCTCAGCACAGTTTATATTCAATTTCCAATTTGTTTTTCTTCTTTTACAACAGATCCAGGTATCACATATAACATGCACTGATTTTTCTGTTTCTCTGAGTACTTTCAATGGCTTTACTGTTCTCCAAGGCCAATAAAATCAGTGGTGTGATGTTCCTCCCTTTGGGCTGGGATTCTGTATTGGAAATATAAATCCAATACAGTTATTAAAGAGAGACTATGAAACTTAAGAAAAAGACTCACACTTCTAATTAGGCAAGTGTAACTTACAAGATTAAATGTTTTGTGAGCTCAGCAGTGTTTGTAAAAATATAAGAATTTTAAAAATCTTCCTTCAAAAAAAACATCTTCCTTTCAAATGAGTAGTGGGAAGTAGTAAAATGGTATTCATAACATGATGTTAAGTAAAATCCCAAATGCATTTGGAAATTTTATAGGTAATCTTAAAAATAGCTAACCTTTAAAAACTGAATTCAAGGAACAGTATCATCTAACTTTATCTTCTTAAGTAATATTTATAACTGTAATAAAAGCATAAAAAGCTCAACAATACATAAAAATTCCAAGAGGGAAAAATCTTACCCCATATTTTACCAACCAGAAATAAGCAATGTTAATAGTCTATAAATATTATTATAGAATCTCTTCAAAATACATACAGGTAAAAAAAAAATTAATGTTGTTTGTCAATATTATCTCAATAAAAATGGGAAAATAAGAAATAAACAAAAATGTGATAGATATACATAGATAGGTACAAAGACAAATAATGATTTCATTAGAGTGAAATCATGCAATATATACTATCTTAAAATATTTAATCTTATTTTATATGCAGTCAATAAAGGAAAAAGAAATGAAGTAAAACTGAGGACACTGCAGAATTTTAGATAAATGTTTCTTTGCCATCTAAAATTGTAGTGGGCGGGTGCCTGTAAGGCACCATCACATGACTGAGAAGCATGAGATAGAGGAAGTTACTTGGGTCTTTAGGTAACACCCACATTCTGTAGGGTATGTCCAGATGGCTTAAGACCATCAGCCTGAGGCAACCCTGCTTATGTTAATGCCCCTCCACCCAGCACAAAAATGTATATAACCCATGATTGAGCTGCAATAAAGAGAGACTTGATCAGAACTCCTGTCTTGTCTCCGGTCTTTGTGTCTCCCATTTTCCTCCCTTCTAGGTGCTTCGGGGTCCCTCGTGTAGTGTCCCGCGGGTCGGGACATAAAATTAAGAAACAAATTGTTAAGTCATCAGCCACCTGGAGTCATCATTTGTTGCTGGTAGCTTAAAATCCATATTTTATTTTTAAACGGTTTAGATCTGTTTCCTTCTAGAAAAGATGAGGCCCTCTTTCACTGCCTCCTGCCTTTCCTATCCTCCTAATAACACTCATATAAACCATAATTGACCCCCACCCCAGTTTGTTCTGAGAGCTATACTTGAATGGATTCCGTTATCATAACTTGTCTTTCTACTACCACTTCTCCATTCTTGAGTTCTTTCTTTTGATTCAAAAGATGTTTTGCCCCATATTATTTTTTTTTTTTAATGCAGGGAAACCTTTTTTGGGTAAAATATATGAGAAGTTTTTCAGTTTAGTGCAAATCATGGAAGTTGGGTACATGCAATTGTGGATTTAGTGAGAGTTGGGGAAAACAAGCTGCTTAGGCACCTGAGACTTGAACACACAGCAGGTCACTGAAGATGCAATTTGTGGGAAGGCTTGCTATGCCTCCAAGGGAAACCACGCAGAACACCCTAGGGGCTAACAGAAGAGGCCTAGAAAGATGGGATTAAGGTTCCAAATCAGGGGGAAGGGGCCTGTCAGCTACATCCAACCTCTTCAGAAGTGCCCAATTAGGCATAAAGTACCCCTCAAAACAAGAGGAATCTGAGCGTCTACCTTGGTACATCAATTATTTAGAGGCAAGGAGGACTACTTTTTAGGGGTGATTTGTCTCCTATTTATTCCATCTCTATTTAGACATTTAGACTTAACCTCAAATTCAGCCTGTCAAAAATTGAAAGTACCATCTCCCCTTGTATGTCTGGCCTTCCTTGGGCCTCCCCTAGTTAAGTAAGGAGGCATCTTCGTGCCCCTCATTACACAAGTCAGAAACTTGCTGTCCTTTACGCCTGCATCCCATGTCCAATTCACTTTGGTCTTCTCCACAGTCACCACCCTAACCAGCATTACTTCATAGGGTGATAAGTTACGACTCATCCTCCTTCTATTCTCCAAAATATAGAAATGTACCTATGAAACAGCACTTGCATGATTAAGTGGCCCAATAAAAATTTTAAATTATCGTGAATATTTTATTCTGACAGGCAGATGTCAGTTTTTCATAAAAGTGAAATCCTACGAGCAGCACACAAGATTTAGAGTCTACGAGTATACTAGGGGTCAGCAAAATTGTTTGTAAAGGGACAAACAGTAAATCTTTTTGGCTTCAGGTCATACAGTCTCTGTTGCAATTACTCAACCCAGCCATCGATAACAATACAAAGGAGACTTAGATAACATGTAAACAAATGAAGGTGTCTGTGTTCCAACAAAAGTTTATTTATGGAAATAAGGGGTGGGCATTTAAAGAAGAATTAACAGCAATTCCTTCTCAAACCCTTCCAAAATATAGAAAAGGAGGAAATACTTTCTAACTCACTCTATGAGCCGTGTAAGGGTCTAATATCCAGAATACATAAAGAACTCAACAACAAAAAGACAACCCAATTTAAAAATGGGCAGAAAAAAAAAAACCTTGAATAAACATTTCTCCAAATGTACAGATAACCAACATGCACATGAAACGATGTTCAATATCATGAGCTATTTGAGAGAAGTGCAAATCTCCAATAAGATGCTTCACACCCATTAGGATGGTTATAATTTAAAAAAAAAAATGGCGGGGGGGATAAGTGTTGGTGAGGATGTGGAGGAATTGGAACCCTTCTACATTGCCGGCAGGAATGTAAAATGGTTCGGTCTGTATGGAAAACAGTTTGGCAGTTTCTCAAAAAGTTAAACATAGAATTACCATATGACCCAGCAATTATACTCCTAGGTATGTGTCCAAAAGAACTGAAAACAGATACTTGAACAAATGCACGCACACACATTTTCATAGCAGCAGTTTTCACAATAACCAAAAGGTAGAAACAACTCAAATGTCCATCAACAGAAGAATGAATAGACAAATTGTGACACATACATACAATGAAATATTATTCAGTCCATAAAAAGGAATGAAGTACTGATTCACACTACAACATGGATGAACCTCAAAAACATTAATCTAAGTGAAATAAGCCATACACAAAAGTTTGCATATTGTATGATTCTATTGATATGAAATATCCATAATAAGTAAACTCGTAAAAACAGAAAGCAGATTGGTGATTGCTAGGAAGTGTCAGGGGGGATGGTGAGTAACTGCTTACCAGTAAGGGGTTTCCTTTTGGGGTAAAAAAATATTTGGAAATAGATAAAAGTGGTGGTTACACAACATTGTGAACGTACTAAATACCACCTAATTGTTCATTTTAAAATGGTTAATTTTATGTTATATGAATTATACCTCAATAAAAATAAATAAATAAAACACGGTTAGGTCAGATTTGGCCCATCTGCCATACTTCACAGGGCGCTGGTCTAGACTACGGGTAAGGAGTTCATAGCTTTCTCTAGTAGTGTCTTTCTAAGTGACATTTATACGATCATTTCTAACTTAATCCATAACAAAAGCACTTCATCATTCCACATTCAGTGCAATTATAATTTCAGGTGACCACAGAGCTGATGGAGCCTATGACTACATTACACACACACACATACATACATACATACACCTGGACAGTTCTGGAATTCTCCTTACTGAGATGGGACACATAGAAGGAGACAAACAGAGAAATCAATCCATGAATCCAAGTCATAAGGAATCCAGAAAGTGAATGTTTATATGAAAACAAAAAAAAAATGAATCATGAGATCCAAGATGGCGAAGTAGATAAACACTGTGCTCCCCTCGTCCCGTGAACACATCAAAATTACAACTAAACTATAAAACAGTCAACCTGGAGAACCACCTGAAGTCTAGCTGAACGGAAGTTTTAAAACTAAGATATAAAGAAGAAGCCACGTCGAGACTGGGGCGGGTGGGGGGTGTGGTGGAGACACAAAATGGGCTGGCCCCAAAACTCCGTGTGGCAGATGAAAATTGGGAGGGATATCTCAGTTACAGAGGTTCACCACCAACGAGCAAGGGAGTCCAGCCCCACACCAACCTCCTTAGCCCAGAGTACTGGTGCCAGGAAGAGGACTCCCTACAACTTCTGGCTGTGAAAAACAGTGGGGATTGCAAGCATCCAGATGGGAGGGAAGGCTACAGGAAACCCAGACATCCTCTTAAGGGCCCAAGCAGGCACTCATCTTGGGCTCCAGTGAAGGGATGGTGACTCTGGGGACATCAGAGACATACAAGGTCGAACAATTAAGTTCGCGAACTCATCCTAGAAAAAGTGCTGCATACCTAATTGCTGAATATCACTGTGGTCACCTTCAAAGTACTCCCCTTGGGAAGCTATGAACCGACGCCAGTGCCTAGTCTACTCTTCAAAGCAATTTTGGAACTCTTTTTCTGGAATGGCCAACAGAGCTGTCATCATATTACCCTTGATGTCCTGAATGTCATCCTTCCAATGTTTCCTTTCAATATTTCCTTTATTTTCGGGTAAAGAAAGAAGTCATTGGGGGCCAGATAGGCAAGTAGGGAGGGTGTTCAAATAGTTATTTGTTTACTGGAAACTCCCTCACAGACAGTGCTATGTGAGCTGGTGCATTGTCGTGATGCAAGAGCCATGAATTGTTGGCAAAAAGTTCAGGTCATCTAACTTTTTCATGCAGCCTTTTCAGCACTTCCAAATAGTAAACTTCATTAACTGTCTGTCCAGTTGGTACAAATTCATAATGAACAATCCCTCTGATATCAAAAAAGGTTAGCAATATCATTAAAAGTTTGTGAACTTAATTGTCAGACCTCGTATTACAGAGTTTGTCTTGAGGATCTGCAGGGACTTTAGCTGCAGAGAACAGCCTTGGGCTATAGTGTCTGTTCCTTACTTACTACTACACAGCACTCCCATACACCACATACCAAGCCAGAAACCTGGCAGATGCTCTCCGCTCTGCCCTCTCCTTCACTCCCCTCACCCATCACCATGTTCTTACACTTCCTTAATCTCTCCTAAAGTTATCTATTTCTGGCATTCCCCTTGCTACTGTCAGAGTTCAGTACCATTGTGTCTCAGCTGGACTGTTGCAACAGCCACCTTGCTGGTCTTCCTCACTCCAACTACGTCCCTTTCCATGTATATCCCTTATTCCAGCTTCAGTGCACTTTTTTAAGATACCATTTTCAGGTTTACAATATAATGGTTAAAAACTCAGGCTCTGGATCAGAATACCTGGGTTCAGTTGCTCACTCCCCTACTTTCCAGCTCTATGAACTTGGACAAGTTACTTCTTATTATGGGCTGAGTTGTAGCCTCCAAAATTCATATGTTGAAGTCTTAACCCGCAGTACCTCGGAAGGTGACTGTATTTTAAGATGTGGTCTTTAAAGAGGTATTTAAGTTATAGTGAGGTCATTAGGGTGGACCCTAATCCAATATGACTAGTGTCCTTATGAGAAGAGAAAATTAGGACACAGGTACTGAGAGAAGACCATGTGAAGACACAAGGAAAAGACAACCATCAACAAGCCAAGGAGAGAAGCCTCAGTAGAAACCAACCCTGCTGATATCTTGGTCTTGGACTTCCAGCCTCCAGAACTGTGAGAAATAAGTTTCCGTTATATAAGCCACCCAGTCTGTGGTACTTCTTTCTGTCAGTCTCAGCAAACTGATACATATCTGTAAAGCCATAGTTTTTTTGTACTGACAAAATGGAGACATAGTTATCGTGATTGGATAGTTGGTGTAATTCTCCAATTCTTGGCAGCCAAGGCAAAAATGAAAACCTATCAGAAAAACTCAAAAGTAACATCATGCAAGTGTTTGGTGGACTGTAAGTCTCTGCTACCAGGAAAGCTTACTCAGCATTTATTTGGGGGAATGGCTGAGTGCAGCTTAAACTCCTAAAGGCTGGTATGTGCTGCTGAGGTAACAAGAGAAGGGATGGCAAGTGCCCCTGGGCTAGAGTGTGAGGGGAATGGAGAGGCCACACCTCATCAGGAGCATGGAGATGGGACTCTGAATGAAAGGCATCTGTTGCTCTCAGGCACATTCTTGGCATTTCATTTGCGAAAAATCCCTCATGGCCAAAATGTCAGAAACATGCTTGTAAATAACAAATTCCTTAGAGTTACTGAACACAGCTCATCCTCTTTGTCAAAAAAGCTTCCAGTCACCCCTTTGAAGCTTGCATAGACATATTGTTTGCACACGAGGGCTTCTCCTGCCAAATATAACACATTTTCCCTTTCTTGCAATGATTTTAAAATATGCAGTTATCCGCTGGAGACTTAGTCTTGAATTCTGGCACTTGGGCATGCCTGCCTGCCATGCTTTGTCAAGCTCTTATTGCGTGTGCTATGGGAAAGAGCAGGCAAGGCTCCTACTAAAAATATTGGTGAAGATAAAGGGTCAGAATCATCCAGTCAGTCAGTCAGTCAGTCAGCAAGTCATTTAGTCAACAAATATTTAAAGAGTTAACCCATGGTACAGGTCAGTATCTTGGCATGGTATCCAGTAATTAATCAGATACAGCCCCTCAAGGAATAGAGGTTCCATTGGGAAAGTCTGATAGGATATGAAAAATTATTACACAGGGTGATAGGTGGTATTAATAAAATTAAAAATGGAGTCTGTGGAGACAAACATGGTGGGCACCTATTTCAGCAGAGGGAGGAAGTGGGCAGGGAAAGATTCCTCAAGGAAATGATATCTGAGCCGAACAGTGCCCTAAAGATGGAAGTAAATGAATCATCAAATTTTGCGCTCATAGTCAACATAGTGATAGAAAGCATAAGTCTGGGCTCTGAAGCTGCCTACCCGAGTATAAATCCTGGGTCTGCCCTTCATCAGCTGTGTGACCTTGGGGTAATTAACTACTCTGTACCTCAGTTTCCTCATCTGTAAAATGGGAAAAGTTAAATGGGAAGAGTCAAATGAGTGTATATATATATATATAAATAGAATGTAGACACGGAGATAGATAGATAGGGAACATTGCTTAGCATAAAGGAATTGCTACATCAGAACTTGTGATATATGATTATTAATATGAGTTGATTCAAATATTTTTGGGAAGCAGTTTGAGTATAAATTATAAATATATGATAATATTGATAAAATATAGTAATGAATGTTACTCTCAGTAATTAATAGTCTATAAATTTTATTTTTGATAAAGTGCTGCTCTGGATAAATTTGATCCAGGACCTCATGGCATGCATATACACACAAAAGCTCTATTTACCTTGGAAGCAAAACTGCAGTAATAGTCTAAATCTTAAGCATGAATTTCTTCTACTCTAAATTCTGTGATTTTCATTGTTACAAAATCTATGTTTACCAGACAGCCACCAATCCTCGAATTTCACTATGTTTAAATAATTTGGGTCTCAAAGGGGAATTGTGGTTTAACAAGCCAAATAATGAGAATAATGTGTCTTTTAATAAATAATCTTAACATTGTTGGAGTAGCACCTTATGCTAAGTGTGGGGGCAGCCGTCAGACTGTATTGACAAAAAGCCACGGACCCTGACATCTGTTTCAAAACTACTTCCCACAACTATCTGCCTGGCAACAAAAACATGAAAACAGTTAACAGGTATATAAAAACTGTTTTTGGAGGATCAGGCCTTCTTTGCCTTGGAAGGTTTGACTGATGAATCAGAATTATTTTCTGGGATAACGTGCTGCAACCAGCTCCGTGGGTCTTGTCTAGGGAGCTGGTAGTGGGTGTGATGGGCCCAGGTTCTGCTCACAGAACTGAATGACCCAGAGGGACAATTTAGCAGGTAAACTGGCAATTGCCATGCTGCCTGGAGTTTCACCTGCCAAGCCTGAGAGAAGTCATAAAAGATGTGTAAGCTCAGGTATGACACTTAACCTCAAGCCACAACAAGCGTTTCCAGAATTAGCCATGGTGTGCAGAACACTCACATTTCGTGCAGTACCTGCCAGTCACAGAAAACCAGGTGAGACACAAAAACAAACTATCAACCACTTTAACGAGGCTGAGTTCATATTTTCAGTGAAAACACTGGGGGTTCTCACTGACCACTAAATCATCTCTGCTTCACTTTATACCCCCTTTCAAAATAGTTTTAGATTCTTGGAGCTTTTGCCTTTGTTGACATTGTTTTCATTATGATTATCTATCAAGTAAGGAGTATTTTTTGAACTTCAACTCTTTATGATAGAAATGATAGCACACCCAGAAGTAAAACCACATCCAACTTAGCTTTTGCAAGTCTTAAAATACTAAATACTGTGCTAAAAACCAACAACAACAACAACAAAGGGTAGGATGATACAAACTGCAATACTCAAGTCCATGATGCAGACTTACCCAGCATGCACTGGGGAAGGAAGAGATGGTGGGTAGAGGAGTACAGTTGGAAATGAGCCTTGAAGGATAGATAATATATGCGTGTGTAAGGCATGGAAAGTCTTGTGATTTGGGGAGGAAGAAAGGTGTTAATGGATACAGAAGAGCAAGGAGCAAAGGTCACAAATTATAAATGAGTTGGGCATGTTTACAGAAAGTAGAGGAATCAGGCTGGAGCCAAGGACCTATGGAAAGGAGTGGGCAGATAGAGCAGAACCTGGCACTCTCTATGATGTGTCTATGTCTGTGCACATATTGAAATGCCTTCCCCACAACACTATGTACTACTCAGCTCACCGAAGTCCTCAAATAATGGAAATCCAGTTTCTGCATTCAGCTGTTAGGAAGTGATTTTCCTAATTATAGTCCTGTGTTGCTGATTCTGTATCATGAAACAGAAATAAATGTTTGTGCATTTATACCCTGCTGTTTTCCAAAGTATATTTAAGATGGTTTGCAAAGATAATATAAAGTACAATGAAAGAGTATGAAATAGAATTGGGTAGGAGAAATAATGAAGAGAAAACAAAGGTATGTATTAAATGGAGCCAGAAATAAGCTTAGTGCTAATTATATGTCACATGGGGCCATAAATTTGTCTTCCAGCAACATGAAGGGAGAAACTTGATGGTTCCGGGAAAGTGGTCGTTTAATCTGTCATAGTCACACACATCGTTAAAGCCATTAGAAACATTAGGAATCATCCATGTCCAACCCTGTCATTTCAAGATGTGGCAGGTGGGGCTCCAGAGCCTATAAGAACGGTCACAAAGCTAGTTAGGGCGAAACAGAAGTCAGCTTTCAGTAGTGTGGAAATTGCTCCCAGAGAGGAGACTGAGTCAGAAGTGAACCAATGACTAGAGCTTGCCTTTCAATAGATTTGGAACCTTCTTTGACAGCAGTCAGATTTTTTTCTGCAAAACCCACCACTGAGACATGAATTAAGGAGTACTGTAAATTCCTAATTAGATTACCTTAATTGTTGCTATGTTTAACTACAAAACCTGAAAGAATGTCTGAAATTCTGCATAGTCTTTACGAGATGGTGTGTTTCTTGTATGCCATTCAGCATCAGCAATAAAAGCTATCTGCTGATTTCACCATCTCCAGTGAGCTCACAGGCAGATCCATTTTCTAGTACTTTGGCACAGGCATTTTCTGTTTGGGTTTTTATTCATTCTAGGGAGTGTTGTAACCACATATCCTCACCCTGGTGGAGAAATAATTTACTACTTCAGGTCTCCCCCACTCATAGCAAACTGGTGACTCTACAGCAAAGACCTGCAACTTTGTTGTAATACCATGTTTCCCCGAAAATAAGACCTAGGCGGACAATCGGCTCTAATGTGTCTTTTGGAGCAAAAATTAGTATAAGAGCTGGTATTATATTATATTATAATATTATATTATATTATATCATGGTAAGAGAGTAAAGGAATAATATTTAATATTGCTATAGACAGTGATACAGCTGTAATGCCTGACTACAATAATAACAGAAAGAAATGTGGCATCACGCCCATGGGATGAAGATGAAGACTGAAAAGAATCAACCAAGGGGGCCGCCAAAGACATTTGGAGATTTGGAAGGTGGAAGTGAAGCAGCAGTCTGTCATTACTACACTCAGAATGTCAGTTTAGGGGAATCAGTCTCCACTGCAGCTCACCTCAGGGCAGCAGCCAGGCCGCAGCTGCTCCACTGTCCCCAAATTCTCCTTCACCTTCTCCAGCTTATGGACCAGGTGCATGCTCTGCTCAAAATCAGTCACATTATTGAAGTTGGAAGCGGTGAGAGACTGATACGAGTTCTAGTTCATCCTTGTGGTTTCTAGCTCCTACTCATGGTGCCAGCTTGGCCTTGTTCTCCGCCAATTTCATCCACCTCCCTCTGGCTTCTCCAACATCAGTGGGGCTCCAATGACAGACACAAAGACCATATAGCCAGCTCCCACACTGCATAGGCTCAAATCCCTCAAAAAACTCTCTGGTGGTATTTGCCTCTCTTTCCATGAGATACAACAGAATCAACAGACCCCCTCCTTCTAACAGTTGGGATTTTTTGTTCTTTTAGAACCTCTGTACTTGTGCAATTCTTTTTTTCATTAAAAAAAAGTAAGCATTATAACATCATTATGGAATATTTTTAAAAATGAAAAAAATAAAATCCCTAAGCCATAATTCCTTTACTCTAACATGCCAAATGTTTTGTGTGTTATAATCTACAACAGCACATGAGGCAATTGTGAGCTTCTTTTAGTCAGTTTGGGTTGCTATAACAAACAACCCCAGACTTGTAAACAACAGAAATTTATTTTTCTCAGTTCTGGAGGCTAGAAGTCCAAGATCAGGGTGCCAGCATGATGGGGTTCTGGTGACTGCCAACTTCTCGCTGTGTCCTCACATGTGGAAGGGGTAAGCTAGTGCTCCAGGGTCTCTTTTATAAGGACACTAACTCCCATTCATGAGGGCTTTACCCTCAGGACATAACCACCTCCCAATGGCCCCATCTCCTAATACTATCCGTTGGGCATTAGGCTTCCAACATATGAATTTGGGGCGAGGGACACAAACATTCAGACCTTAGAAGGGTTCATACGTTTTAATAAAGATTTTCTTACAGAAAGTTGTTCATCACTGCTACCCATGAGAAAAGGCTCACAACATACGTATATGGACCCAGCAAGTACAGGGTGGTCACAAATTAATAAGGTATTTTATGTGTACCTTACATCAACCTTTACAGTCATATTTCATTAGCTGTATTAGACAGTCTATAGAAGAAGGTCAACATGCCAAATCCCTGTTAGGTTTATAAGATTATGTATACAGGATTTCTTTGAAGTATTTTTTGCATGCCCTGATCTGACCAAGTTGTCCAAATGATAGAATCAAGCTCTATTACATATTTTTGTTGCGCCTAGATGTTGGTTTCCAAATACCATTTCCCAGTGAAAGGAACCAGCGCTCGTTGGAGAAATGACTCATTGTGAGTCTGACACAGAAATGTACAAGAAGAGCCTAAGAGGAACTTCTGTCACATCAGAGATCCAGGAGGATCTCCTCGGCTGTTTCAAAGGAAACAGGAACTAATTTCTAGTGGCTCCTACTTGCCAAAGATGAAATAATTTGAGCATCAGAACGAATAATGACTATGAAGGGGACTAGTAGATGCCACCCCAAAATATGCCACTTTAACAGAAAGATTATTTTGATCTGAAGGCAATTGAGAAAGAGCAGATACAGAAAAAAAAAAACTCTCTACCCTCCCCCATCTGCCTAAAGGCAGGACGAAACTTTCCCTTTGTAGAGGTATCCCTCTCTCTCATACCAGGAAGGGAAGAACAATCTTTATCACCAGAGTTGGAGATGGTGCCAAAATAGGCCTATACAAACAAACCTGACTAAAATAACCCTAATATTTCATTAATTTCCCTCATATATTTACCTTCCTATAATTTACCACCTCTAGAAGCCCAAACCCGTTCTCCTTTGTCTTGTCAATTCCCCACAAGTTTATTGCCCTTTGTTAAAATGATAAATAACCCCACAGGTCTAACTGCCTCTTTGGATCTTTACTTCCTTTTCTTTGAGGCCCCCATGTACATACATAATATACCTTTTCTCCTGTTAATCTGACTTTCATCAGTTTGAGTCACAGGTGCCATTCACTGAACCTAAAAGAACAGTGGAAAAGTTTTTCCTCCCCTACAACTGCAATGGATTGAAATATATCAATTATATTAAAAATTCATAAATTCATCATGATCTTAAAAATAGTAACCAGTAAACATTGGTCATTTCTGGAGGATGGTAGGGAACAAACTCATTATTATGAAAACTGGTAAATAAAGGAAAATGATTAAGCATTTACTCTATCCTTCTTGTTCGATCTGTTTTTCAGGACAAGCAAATAAACAGTTGATGAGGGAATTGTAGCCAATATACATGGAAGGAATCACCAACTTAGAAAATCACCATTTGAAAGCCCTTAATTATCATCAGTGGTTGCAAAAACCATTAAGTGCAAGACCAATAAGTAACTGTGTAATGGATAAATCAGGCTGACAACACCTAAAGTTCCTGATCAACTTTAACATCACAAAAAAGGAAAATCAGCAGTTACCTTCTGAGATGAGGAGATGGGAAGAATAGAGTCCCATCTATTATATAATCTAGCCACAAAATTGAACCTGAATTTAATCAAGCCTCCGGATTAAACGGATGGTTTACAGGAAATACAGGGAATCAAAGCAGATAACAAATGACACCAGAGGATACAACCATCAAAATCCAGAATGAGGGGAGTTTGACAGAAAATTTTCCTCCAGGCTTGATATCTGAGATCATCTTTGACTCTTCTAATACGTCAATTTTTCTCCTTAACCAGCTTCAAAATCATGCTATTATTCCTTTGCTCTCTCTGTTAAATGAATAGTTTCTCTTCCTTCCTGGAATTGTCACAAATGTATGCTTGTCCTATGATAAGTATTTTCACTTTTATAGGGTTTATTACACTTTCTAATTAAATGTCAATGTCTTTGTCTCCCTCACTCAATTCTAAAAGTTCCTTGAACGCAAAGATCATGATTTTTGTTCCTACCAGTAACCCTGACGTACATTAAATGTACTATAATTATGTGTTCATTGACTTGAAAGCTTGATTAACTGAATGAATAAATGCACAAGTCTTCCAGACCACAACATTAATTCCAGACCGTACTTCCCTTTCAATTCACCCTACATACCACCACCACATGAATATTCCTAAAAAATGCTTTTGAATTACAATTATCCTATTACTCAAGTGACTTACTTTCATCTATAGGGTCAAGCTGAACTTCTCTGCTTTCCCTTTGAGAGCTCTAAAATCTGGCCCAAAGACACTTCCCACCAGCTCCTAACTTTTCTGCTTCACGTTTCCCATTCCTGCCACCCTCTTCCCTGAATCAGCCCTTTACTGGAGCTGCCTCCACTCCAGTGTGAATCCACCTCCCCACGTTCCTTCTGTCTGATTATCTGAATCCCACCTATTTCTAACAGCTCCTTTGCAATACCTTCTCCAGCTTCCCAAGACATCTGGTCATTTTTCCCCAGGGCCAGAGCCTCAGCATAAAATAAGTAAATTCAACCACTTTGTGTTCATTTGACAAAACAGAATACAAAGGAAGTGAAGTGGCAGCTCCCACCTACTTAGAAAGACAGCTCAAAACCTCTGTATACCATCAACCAGTTCAACGCTCCTTCCATTCCACATACAGAGTCCTTCCTAGACTGGGGGTTCCTCAAGAGCAGTATATTTTACTGTGTTCTCCCGAGCAGTGGATCACAAAGTAGGGTAAGCATACCCCAGGGGTGACCAATGGCATATAGTAAGAAAATATTAGAACTCTATTCACTTCATCCTTTAATATTTTCCTTTTCTATCTGTGTTTTTATATACATCATATGTTGGTATGGCAGGACATGAATATAACTGATAAATGTATAACTGATAAATGTATAAAGGCATATACAGAGGTACATGCTTTCATAAATATAAAATGTTTTTAACTGATAGGATTATAAACACACACACACACACACACACACACACACACATTAGTAACATCTGCAGTAGGCTGCCAAGCCAACTCCTGAGCATTCGTAGCCCTAAAATATATATTTGTTGCCTAATGTTAACCAAGAAACCATGGCACCATTTTGAAGCAGTCCTCTGCTCCCTCCCCTGATCTTTGAAATGTCTATTTTTTAAAGCCATTCAGTAAACCCCATAGCTTCGGGCAATTTCAATCTGTTCAAATTCCTAAGGACACTTAAAGGCAATTGCTTCTTTTAGAGAAGTCTTTCTTGTGAATGAAGAGAGGAGGATAAGTAGGAGAGAAGGCTAAAGATCATGACCCCTGCTTGCTAGAGCACCTGGGCAATATTTTCCTATGAGCTCACTAAGAGTGAGTGTAGTTTGGTAACTTTCTGGAGACACCTCAAGTTCTAATTGAAAAACAAGTGTTTGTATACTGCAAGAAAGAAAGAGAACCACTGCTAGAACCACTGCTAAAATAACCCACACGGCAGCACAATGCTCTGCTAAATTCAAAACTCACATACTTGTATGACTCTGGATGGATGTAGAATTCAAATCAAACATTTATAATTCCTTACTCAGTCAAGAAATGGCAACACACACCTTTGAAATAAAGGGTTCAAACAAGGTTTCTTCATTCTGGAAACAGAGTTGAAAGAAACTGACTGCTGGAATGAAAATGATTTTTATTTCTGTTCCTTATGGAAGTATATTTTACTTAAAACAACTTAGCAATTAGGTCTTTCTATGAAGAAAAGGGAAAAGTTAAAGCGAAACATCATTCATGGATTTGCTGGTCACTCCTGCCTTCAAGTTTAGGTCCCTGGTGGAATTGACTATATATCATGACCTTTCATGGACAGTCTATTTAAGAAAAACATTGTGTTACTCTCCAGTGTTGTGGTCACCTGGAGTATAAAAAGAATAAGCTTTGTCTCCGTAAACTTAGGCAACAATTTTCAAAATTGTATCTAATTTTTTAAATAAAACTTAAGAGACAGAGATCCCTTCTCAAAATGATGCTTTGTAAATTCCTAATTTTGTAAGTGCTTCTCAAAAGACACGATGTTTTTTTCAAGGAGGGCACAGCTTACAGTGGCCCATACGGGGATTGAACTGGCAACTTTGGTGTCATTAGCACCACGCTCTAACCAACTGAGCTAACCGGCCACCCCAAGAGGCAAGATATTTTTATTACAGAAATAACCATCAATTAATTGCATTCAGTAGTTTATTCCTTGGATCTGGTTCTATTCTGTCAATACAGTCAAATCCATTGGAAATGGAATTATTTATGTTTATAAAGAACTCTTCAGGAAAGCACTGCTGGATCTACAGATGTTCCCACACCTGTTGACTAAATCCCAAATACAGCACCGTCCCCTGTACGGGATATTATTATTCGTTCTCTCTGATTTCCCTCTGTAGTCAGAAGTATGTCAAATGATGACATAATAGAGTATGCTACAGCATTTGCTCATCTAGAATTACAATGCATGGGGAGTGCATCCCCAGAGGCTCAGCCCAGTCTATGATCTCACAAACATCTGTGAGGTGAGAGACCAGGAGAGCCAAAAATACCTTCCCCAAGGGAAGGTGAGTCATACTCCTCTCTGTGAGACACTTGGATTTCAAGACTGAAAAGAAAGAACTGAACACAATTTAACATCTAATAATGATCCTCAATCAGTTTATAGAAAGTTACTGGAATGACTTGAATATGGAGATTCTTTTCCTCTCAAATTAAAATTAAACAATCTTCAAGTCTAGAAATACATTCGAGATGAAAATCAATCCTGTATTTTTTATCTGTGAGTTGAGTCTCCAATATTCTAAAACACCTACGTAAAATCTTTAAAAATCCATCATTTATTAAGACATTTGCCTCTATCAGAGAAGCATGCACCCATGACAGATGCAAAGAAACTAGACTGGGTAGCACCTTAGAAGTCAACAGAACAAAACGGCACAGTTAAAAAGGGACTCTGGAATAGTCGCGAGCAGGGGTAGTGTACCGGATAGTTCTCTGCAAGAAGCCTCAAAGGAAAAAGATTACCTATGTCATCCTTGATCAGAAAGGTGATCAGCACCACGAAAGCCCCAGGGGCCATTGGTCCCTACAGTCAAGCTGTGTTAGTCGACAGGACCATTTACATTTCAGGCCAGATAGGCATGGACCCTTCAAGTGGACAACTTGTGCCAGGAGGGGTAACAGAGGAAGCTAAACAAGCTCTTAAAAACACGGGTGAAATTCTGAAAGCTGCAGGCTGTGACTTCACTAATGTGGTAAAAACAATTGTTTTGCTGGCTGACATAAATGACTTCGGTACTGTAAATGAAACCTACACACAGTGTTTCAAGAGTAATTTTCCTGCAAGAGCTGCTTACCAGGTTGCTGCTTTGCCTAAAGGAGGCCACATTGAGATAGAAGCAGTAGCTGTCCAAGCCGCTCTGACAACAGCATCACTCTAAGGGAGCGTGGTGTTATTTAGTCTGGAAAATTAATAACATTTTTCAATTAAAATCTTAACTTTTATAATCAATGTTGGAAAGTGTCAGACTGACAAAAATATTTGAAGTATTATGGAAATACCATATAATAAGGGGAATTGAATATGAATTAAAGACTAGCTAATGAATCTAGTTACTGATATTATAAAGTACATTTATGCACACTCACATTACTGGATGTGAGAAAAGAGACATCTTTGCATTGCACAGTTACTCAAATAAATAAAAGTAAAGGGAAATAATATGCAGGAAAGATGAGTTACTATTCCTGAGAAATAATAAAGAATACACCTAATTCAGTTAAATCCTATTAATTTAATGGTGTGAATATTTAGTTCTCATGTCAGATATATGATTCTGCTTTTACTTGAATAAAATTAAAGATTTAAGTTTGAATGGTAGAGGTAAAGGAGAAAAAAAATGGACCAAAATTTTATTTAGCTAATATTTTTCTAATGGAAATAAAATAGACATGCAAATTAAAAAAAAAAAAAAAAAAAAAAAAAGCCTGCCCAGAATGATAGGGGGGGGACGACTATGCTAATCAGGGGGAAATGTTATTTGAGTTCTTGAGCCATGAAATGAGAAATAGGATTTCGCTGATGAAACCCATACTCCTTGGGGGGTAAAGATAGTTTGTTTTCCTTTTTGCAAATATACGACCCTTTCATTAGTCAGTTAACTCAGCTGTTTGGAGCTTAGTATTTAATGAGGCCCAGGGATTCAAAAGCCACATGGCCGGGCTAGCAATAAACATCACAATGAGAAAGCGTTTTCAGGATCAGCGATTGATCTACTATCCCTAAACAGTCCCCTCCTAGAGGTATGATCCTTCTTGCCAAACAAAAGACTATGACTAACTTAGGGCAACCGGCTAAGCGTAACTGGAAAAATGAAGCCTTCCCTGTGACGTTGGGGAAGTTACTTAACCTCTGAGTCTCAGCATCCTCATATTTAAATTGCACTATATAATACTACCGCAGAGGGGTTGTTGCAAAGATTAAAGGAGTCACTACATGGGAAACACTTCAAAGAGTGTGAGGCATGGTATAAGTGCTCAATAAATGTTAGTTATACTTAATATGATTATTTTCTTTTAAAGTGTTAATGTTGGGTCAAAAGAATTGTCTTCTTTCGTGAAAGCATGCTACTTGACAAGAATCAAGGGACTTGACATTGGAAATTGAGTAAGACGTGGTTATGAACAAGAGCTAGAACAACAGTTAAGCAATAAGATTCAGTGACACTTAACCTGATTAAACTGGGGGGAAAAATGTCCTTGAAGAAGCTGAAAGAAGGACATGCTGTGAAAAGGAAAGGAAGGAATCTTGAAGATGAGCCTTATCGAAGACTCTCTTGATCAATATTAAGGAACTGAGTGTGATGTAGAACCTACATTTTAGGTGCGTGGGCTTTTCTTGAGGCAGAGAAGTGGTGGTAAAAATACAAACATACAGCGGGAGCAATTTTCCCAGAGGACAAGGCATTATTCTCGCAGGAAGATGCATTTTGCTATAACCCTAGCTGAGAACAGTTCCCAATGGGTGATACTGAGGTTTCAGGTGGAAAGACAAAAGCCACAAGCCTGAGGAGAGAAAGATCTGCCTAAAAATATGAATGTGCACCAACGTGTTCGCCCTCGCCTTGCGCCCTTCTCAGAAGTCGGCTCCATGTGTGCGGAGGTGTTGGGTTGGGTGGGGGTGTTGGCGTAGTCTCTGAATCAGTCCAGTGGGATCAGAAGCTAAGTAAACTTCCTCCGCAACAATAAAGACCTGCTAAACAAAGGATTATCCCCAAGTGGAATAAAAAGGACGTCTTTGCTGTCACTCACCACTCCCTTTAGGGAACAACCTCGTGAAAGCCAGCCTCAGACGCTTACAAATGGAGCAGCTTTCCCAAATCTGATCATGAGCCCTGTGGGCTGTGAAAATTATGGCAGCTTATGAAAAGTCACCACAGAGTACTCTGTGGGCGGGGAGTAGGGCCCTAGGGCAGCGTCCTAGGAAGGGGAGTAAATTCTAGCCTGGGCCCTCCAGGTCTACTTGCCAAATAAAAATACGGAGTTTTCCATCAACACAGAGCCATTTGCAGCTCTGGCTTAAAAAACAAACAAACAAACAGGACCTTCTTTCTGTTGTTTTGTTTTTCTTTGTTTCTACTCATGTAGATATTTGTGGTTAATACAAAGGGAAGTCTCTCCTAAAATTACAAATATAAAAGAGTACAAACCAAGGACAATTTAGGTGTCCCCCTTCATAACATCATCAAAAAGAAAATGTGAAGTGTGTGATTTTTTTTTAAATCACAAATTACCCCAGAGAGCTATAGGCTAAAGTAGGGCTAATGCTGATGGCAGCACTTCCCTCTCCTCCCGGGACAGACCTTGCTAATCAATCATGGTACTATTTCTTCTAAACACAACAGTCCAGGCACGCACCCATCCATCAGAGATGGCGTAGAAGTGGAGACCAAGTTGGGAGGATATCTAGGAATCTCTCAATTAACTCTGAACAAAAATATTTATAACAAGGTACTTTAGACCGGGCCCCACAGTGTTGAGATTAGGACAACGGTCATCAAACCGCAGTGTGTATCAGAATCCTCTGGAGGCCTTGTGCAAACACAGATTGCTGGGCCCCAGCTCCCAGAGTTTCTGATTGAGCAGGTCTAGGGCTTCCAGGAATTTGCATGTCTCACAAACTCCCAGATGATGCTGATGCTACTGGTCTAGAGACCACTTTGAAGACCAACTGGATGAGGGTTTAAAGACACTGTGGTAGCCTAATAATGGCTCCCAAACATATGTCCATGTCCTGGTCCCTGGAACCCTTGAGTGGCACCTTATATAGTAAAGTATTTTTAAGATATGATTATGTTAAAGATCTTGAGATGAGGGGATTTTCCTGGGCTATCTTCTGGGTCCTGCTGCACGGAATGTGTCCCTTCCAAATTCATATGTTGAAACACTAATGCTCAATGTGATGGTATCTGGAGATGGAGTGTTTAGGAGGTTATTCAGTTCAGAGGTCATGATGGTGGGACCCCCTTAATGGGATTAGTCTCCTTATAAGAAGAGATCAGAGCTCATCCTCTCTCATGTGAGGATATAACAAGAAGGCAGCCATCTGCAAGGCGGAAATAGAACTCTCACCAAGAACCCCACCATGCTGGCACCCTGATCTTGGACGTCCAGCCTCTAGAACTGTGAGAAATGTCTGTCGGTGAAGCCCTACGTCTATGGTATTTTGTTATAGCAGCTTGAGCTAAGATCCACCCTAAATGTCATCATAAGTGGCCTTATAAGAAGGAGGCAGAGGGACATTACACATAGAAGAGGAGGAGACAATGTGACCATGGCGGCAGAGATTGGAGTGATGCTGGAAGAGGAGGCAGCATGCAGTCCCAACGTCCCAAGGGACTTGCCTCAGCACAGTTAATTCTCACACAGAGCAAAGTAGAGAAGGTAGGGCAGCATTATCGTGTAGTTATAATGTATGTTCTCAGCAAGTTTTACCCCTGGAGTGGAGCCCTGAGATGCAATAACTCACCCAATCATTTTCCAGTGTCCCCCACTCCCCACCTAGTCAGTGATTAGCAATGTGAGCTTGGGCGGTTTATTTCTTGTCTCTGGACCTCTTTTTCCCAAAGGGGTTGAACCAAATGACCTCTAAGGAGCCTTCCTGTTTTGAGGGTCCCTGGCATCTGAAACTATTATCTTGTTCTCCTGATAATGAAAAATGACATTCATCGGGCACATGTAGCTAGTCTTCCTGGCGACCCCTTGCCCTTGGACCTGTAAAGGGCCTGGAAGATGCTAGTAGTGGATTTGGCTGAGGTTCATGTCTCAAGCGTGGGACCAACCTTAAGTGGTAAGACTGTGAACTAAGCCCTGGGATTTGAGTTATGGATGTATTTCCCACACATTTCAGACATACATTTTAAAAACCATTGGGGTCTGTTTTACAATTCATGGAAGATATATGCTTCAAGAGCACTCATGAAATACTTCATATGTCTACAGAGAGGTTCTAGCCACCACGGCAGAGCAAACAGAGCTTAGAGGTAAAAAGATCAGAAAGAAAGGAGTCCCCTATTATTTAAGTTTGCACAAAACTATAGATCAGAGAAGAGCAAAAGCCTTGGACATCACAGAGCCTTGGACCCTAGTTGTCATAAGGGCCTTCAGGCTGTGTGAGGCCTGGAGCTCTGCGACCTATGCTGCCGGGACACTCAGGGGCCAGTTCCAGCATCCGTCTTCCATCAGGTTGCTACCTTGTCAGCTCCTCCTTCACTGCCTCTGCAGTCTTTCCTGAATTAGTCACTCCCTTCTCTCTGCTCACATCACTCTTCATTTGGGACAGATGGACAAAACTGTTGTATATTACAGTTTATTCAACTATTCATTCATTCAGTTGATATTTAATGAATGCATAGAATGTGCCACCTTGAGGCTGAGAATATAACAATAATCAAAATAGACCCAGACCCTTCCCTCTTGGAGCTCATGAAGCTTAGAAACTAATGAGAGCAAGACACTAATCATTACTGAAGTGAACATATAAATGGATTGTTTACATGTACAATGCTGGGAAGATACCAGCTGCTGGAAGAGTGTTTAGCAGGATTAATTGAATTAGCATCATGGAGTCTTAGAAAACTGATTGTATTTGCCCCCAATTATTTTACAAGCAATCTCCTATAAATACAACCCCATCATATTTATCTTTGCCTCCCGTACAGCCCTAGCCAGTGGCATATAGTAGCAGCTCAACAAATGTCTGCTGCAAAAGAAATTACCAGACGAATTCAGTTCAAGGTCTTACTCCCACCAGAGTTAATAAAAGGCTCTGGTTACATGCTTCTAAAGACACAACCTGTGATGTTTGCCTTCCCTCATAGTCAAGAAGACGTTCTAGAGTTCCAAACATTTAAGAGCAGGCTCAACAGAGAGAGTTTGTGTAGCTAATGATCCAGCTTGGGGTGGTTTATCTCCAAGCAGGGGGAGTTTTTGCTGCCTTCACCTTGTCAGCAGGGAACTGGCTCCAAAGATGTGGGAGATTACAGGAGCTTTCAAGACAAAGGAACATAAATCAAAAAGAATGAAAAGAAAACAAGATCCTTAATCCTCCTCCTGTTAATGTTCTTTTAAAAGTATTTTGCAAGAGAGCAAGGCGGGGGAGGGTAAACAAAGGTTTTAAAGGGGGAATTAAGCCAGAAGTTAAATGGCCGAAGACAGTGTAGAGCCCTCAGTCAACCCCCTCCTGTCTCTACTTTTTTCTGTCTTTCCATTAACAACCCAAAATGATTAACTAACGATTGGAAAAAGATGTCAAAGAAATAAGCCATTTCCTCCCTCTCTTCCCCACTCTTGTTTCAATTCTTGTATGGTTTGAAACTCTGATCTGTAGATATTTAATGATGAAATGGTTTAGGCTCCACTTAATAAATCAAGATCAGGGTGCAAGGCGGTGATGAGCAGTTGGGACAGAATCACTCTATTCCAAAAAAATCAAGGTAGATGTGATTTGGATTTGAATAGCAACTCTTCAACAAAGCTGTCTAAGAGCTATGGAAGTCTCATGCCCTCTATAAATCAGGGAGCGAGCTGCTCCCCCTTACCTGAGACCAGAATAGAAATCATCCCATTCCAGGGCCTCCTTGGGTTTCTGGCCATCTAAGACGATGCATTGCCAGAACTTCAGGCAGGAATGTTTATTCCTGTCCCTGAAACTTCCACAGGTAGTCTGCTCTCGTCCACAGTGAACCACTTCCTCAAGAATTAGGATTGCCATATGCAATTAAGGATGTCTAGTTAAATGTGAATTTCAGACAAACAACAAATAAGTATGATGAAAATATCACATATTTGGGTGTCCTGTACTTTTGTTTGCTAAATCTGGCAACTCTTCCAATTATCAAATTCAATAGATCCTAAACATGGTGGTTTGCCATAAAAAATACAGGACGCACCATTAAATTTGAATTTCAGACAAAGAACGAATAATTTTTTAATATAAGTATGCCCCACAATGCAATATTTGATACTTACATATAATTTTAAAAATGATTTGTTCTCTATCTGAAATTCAAATTTAACTGGATCCTGTATCATTTGCTACATTTTACAAACCTATTCACATGTCTTGTCCTCTTCAACAATTTCATGAAAGTAAAGCTAAGATAAGATGAAAATGAGGGTGTTCTGGATTGGCAGCAAAAATCAGAAAAAGCAAGTGGCTGACTAAGTGTCATCAATAGATGACTGGATAAAGAAGATGTGGTACGTATATACAATGGAGTATTACTCGGCCATAAAAAAGAATGAAGTCTTACCATTTGCACCATTTGCAACAACATGGATGGACCTAGAGGGTATTACGCTAAGTGAAATATGTCAAACAGAAAGAGACAAGTGCCATATGATTTCATTTATATGTGAATCTAAAAACAAAATAAATGAACAAACAAAACAATAATAGACTAGAGAGAGAGAACAAACTGGTGGTTGCCAGATAGGAGGGGGTTGGGAGGCAGGGTAAAAGAGGTGAAGAGATTAAGTACAAATTGGCTGTTACAAAATAGTCATGGGGATGTATAAAGTACAGTATAGGGAATGTAGTCAATAATATTGCAATAACTATGTGTAGTCCCCAGGTGGGTATTAGACTTATCAGGAGGATCATTGTAAATTACATAAATGTCTAACCACTACGCTGTATACCTGAAACTAACATAAAATAACATTGAATGTCAACTATAATCAAAAAATTTTTAAAAATTTTAAAAAAGAATAAGTGCTTTAAGCATTGTGGAAAAGGAGGCAGGGTAGGTCAGTCACACCCCTTTCCTTTAATATCTAAGTTTTCAAAATCATGGGCTTGGAGATGCTCCTATTACTGTTGTATTTTTTAAAATCTCTATTATATCTGAATTATTGCAGCTTTTTTATTCCTAATGTTGTGTTGTGGTGTGTTTGTGTGTGTGTGTGTGTGTGTGTGTGTGTGTGTGTGTGTGTGTGGAAGCAGACGGGGTGAAGGATGATGTGATGACAACTATGACAACACCTGAGTTATTGTTGTTGCTGTTTTTGCAGAACAGCAAAGCCCCAGAAACACATATAAATATAAATCATAAATGAGGAGCGGCATCTTTTCTGAGAAAACAGAGGAACAGAATGGGTGGTTAAAAGCCCCAAATGAGACTTGAGAGTAAATGAAGAAACATGTCAAATGACCTCAATCTCTCAAGCCGCCCTCTGTCTGTATCAACTGAAAGCTTATGGAAGATGCATTTGATTCAAAGCTAATTAGGAGCCCAGCATCTGTGTGGGTGCTTTTGTGAGAGCTTATTTGACTGTTGGTGGTTTTATTCTTGATTATTGAGTTTTCACCATTCTGTTTCACATTCTGTGAATCTTTATAGCTAAAATGTGTCTTTTCTCCCTAGTTTACTCTACAACGTAGGCTCTATATAAACACCAGCAAGGATTCAAGTATATTTTCCAAAATTATTATGCTCTTAACTCTGCTAAAAAATTTGAAGACGTTATCATGGTGAGTGATCAAATATTTCCAATTGCTTAAGATGTGTTTACAAAGGATAACAATGATCATTCAAGACAGAGTTGGCGAATGGGAAAACAATGTGGTCCACATATGTAATTTTAAATTTTTTAGTAATCACATAATAAAATAAAATAAAATAAAAATAAGTAGGTGAAATTAATGTTAATAATATATTTTACTTTAGGCCAATAAATCCAGAATATTATCATTTCAACATGTAATTAATATAGAATTATGAATGAGATATTTTAAATTCTTTTTCTCATATTAAGTCTTCAAAATCTAGCGTGTCTCAATTTAGATGCTAAATTTTTATGAAAAATATATATTTATCTGTATTTAGATTTTGTAAAATTTACAATTGAAAAAGTAGATTTATATATCCAAGTTATTTTTAATATACTTAAAAACTTCCCAGTAACTGAAGCATTTATCATTTTGAGATTTAAACTTAAATAAAATTAAGTAGAATTAAAAACCCAGTCTTCAGCTGGACTAACCACATTTCAAGTGATCAATATTTGACAGCACACAACAAAGGTATAATATAAACACAAATTTCCAGGCCCCAGTTTTCAGCCCTTAAGCAGCATAATCCATTTCAGGTTGCAGTTCCATATCTCTTATTCTTCTAATATCCTGAGCACCACCCAACCTACTCCAGCGGCAGTAAGACTAGCCATGCCTTCTGGGAGATAAAGACTGAAAAGAGATTGACAACCAATATATTCCAAGGAACAAAACAAATCTATCAGCTCTCCTGAGCTCTACTGACATTTTCTTGACAATTACATTCAGGTCTGTAAATACTCCAGTAGTAGCACAGGAATGCCAGCTACACATAATTGGGGGATGTTTTTGCGCCTAGTTCTTCATATTTCCTATTAGTGGTCACGGAGCACTGCGCATAGCAGGTATTCAACAAATCCATGTTGGATGAATAAATAAATGAATTTCGAGAGCTATTTTCTAGTTATGTTCATGGAAAACCTGAAGGAGATCATTTAAGAAAAATGTCTCTGTCCTATTCTTTGGGCAATGGCTTTGACCAAGAGCTTTCGTCCAGAGAAACCTGACAAAAGACAGAGGGAGGAGGAGGATGCTGGGAGGAGGCAAGCCACCAGATATCTGCTCCAATGAGTGACCAGAATTCTAACTCCTACCCACCCCATCCTTCATTTGGTGGTGGCACAGGTCTGGTACAGCCAGGACATGGGCCAAAGGACTGTTATCAAGCTTCAGGTTTTGAGGGGATGAAATAGAGCAGAGTGTACATCCCTCCAGAGATATTTTGGAGACAGAAAGGCCAACCCATACCAGAGCACTTCAAGAAGGGTAGAAAGCACTTATAAATAAATATGTAGGACAAAATATAAACTGTACAAACTCAAATGATCTCAACAAGGAAGAAGTGGAAAAAAAAACGCAAATCACTTGAAATGGACCAAGAACTCACAGACTAAGTCTAATTGGAGAAGATCATGTGCAAAGATGGAAAAGAAGATGCATGAGTGGTGCCCACTGTTAGGAGTAATGTCCGCAGAGCAAAAGCCCAAAATTAGGTTAGGATTGAGGGGTAAATAAGTTCAAAAATTATAGAAAATACATTTCATTAGTTTCCTATTGGTGTATACCAAATTACAACAAACCTTATGGCTTAAAATAACACAGATTTATTATCTTACAGTTCTGGAGGTCGGAAGTCCAAAATCAGTTTCGCTGGTCTAAGGTCAAGGTAGCAGTGGGCCTACATTCCCCCTGGAGATTCAAAGGGATGACCCATTTATTTGCCTTTTACAGCTTCCAGAAGCTTCTCACATTTCTTGGCTTGTGGCTTAACAGGGCTGCATCCTCTGTTTCCATGGTCACATCTCCTTCTCTCTCCCTGATTCTCCTGTCTCCCTCTTATAAGAACACTTGTAATTACATTGGGCCCAGATAAACCAAGATCATCTCATCTTACAATCCTGAATTTAATCACATCTGGGGATTATCATGCACATCTCTGGGGACCATTATTCAGCCTATCACAAATAAACTATTAAAAATTAACTATTTTCAGGGGAAAGTAAATAAATATTTCCTGGAGGCAATGATATAATGCTAAGAGCTAACAAAGAGGAAGCGAATCTCCTTAATTCCCTGATGGCTTCCAACTTCTCTGGCAGGAAGACGAATCCCTGGGCTGATAAATTTGGGACTCACACTCCCCTCCCCAGGCCCCACAGGCTAATACATCACTATTGCCCCCCAGGTCTCCAGAGCTCATTGCACGTTCCTGTGTGACAGCATTTAACCACTTTACAAATATCTACAGAGCACCTATGTGAAAGCAATACTCTCGTCATCCAGGATACATCAGTCAACAAAATGATTGAAAGGTCTTACCCCCAAAAAACTACCATACTAGCAAGGGAAGGCATACAATAAACAAAATAAGGAAGGAAATTATATGCCATATTTAAGTGCTTTCAAGAAGTGCTATAAAGGAAAATAAAGGAGGGAAGAGGAGTAGGGAGTCCAGTATCAGGAGTTAGTTGCAGTGCTAAATCGGGAAGTTAGGAAAGGCTTGGCTGAGATGGCATTTGAGCAAAGACTTGAAGGGTGTGAGGAGGGAGCCCCACCCTTTCTTAGATTTCCTAAGAAAAGAAAGAGCAAACAATGCACAGGCCCCAAGAAGGATGAGTAGCAGTGAGAGCTTTGAAGCAGATGGAAGCTAGCCAGCCGGGCTGCAGAAGAATCAGCAAGGGGACAGTTGCAGGAGCTGAGGACAGATCCTAATGGGAGGGCCAGCTTGAGGGAGGCCTTGTCACATTGGGTTGTACAGGACTGCAGGCTTCAGAGAGCAGGGTACTGTCTCATTCTCTTTGGCATCCCTGGCACCTCACAAAACGTGAGTGTACACCATTGACAGCATTTGAGAAATGTGGCTGAAGGAAAAAAACCTCCCTTTGGTGTTCCACCGGGCGAGGAAACCAGGCATGGTTTGCTCTCTACAACTTCACTGCCTCATCACCTTGCCTCTGCATCTAGGAGAGACGCCCGTCCATCACCAGACTGTGTGGAAACCACACCTGAGGCCAAGAAATAGGAGTTGGCATTGGCCGGAATCCTGTGCTCAGCTCACACGCTGCCCGCCTGACCTGCCCTCCCTCACTCTCAGCATCCCCTGCCAATGCCACCCCACCCCGGCCAAAAGCCCTAGCAACATCTTTTCATCACCTGTTGGGTGCTTTCATCACCTGCTGGGTGCACAAGCTCAGCTGAAATCTGGAGCGTAGGGGTGGCAGGGATGTGCAAGAAGTCAAACTCGGTGGAGAGGAGAGTTGAGAAAGAGGAGAGGCTGGTCTGGGGAAATGGGAGCAGGAGAGGAAGCTAGGAGCCCATTTGTTCCAGCACGCTGGGAGGCAACAAAGGGTTAAGTGATTTGCATTACTGTATTTGTGTGTAGGCCTCAGAGGGCTGCCTGGAGCTGCACTTGGGTGGTCTGGTACAGTCCCAGGCAGCAACCTATTAGTGGTATCTCCCAGTGATTTATGCAGCTGTCAAGTTGCCTTCACTGGGACAAGTGAACTGTGGGTACCAGCCGGTGGCTGTGCTCCTTCAAGAGGATCAGTAAATGGGGGCCAAAGAGAAAGGAAAACAGCTCAAGGTGCCACCCCTGATCTTCTGCGTCCTCTAATGACGAGCCCCCTCTATAGAAAAATATCCAGCTGCCCACAGGAGAGTGACTCACAGAGCCCCACTGTCTGGGACCTCCAGGCCGGGCCGGGAGGGCAGGCAGGCTTGGCAGGGAGCCACCTACCACTAATGGAGCAAGAGAGGCCAAGATGACAGACAGACAGACCTGAACCTGCCAGCTAGCGTGACTTGGACACGGGGAGCTGCTGTTTCAGGTCTGAGGGGGACAGTAACAATGCCATGGTGTGGACTGTCCTCCTGTAACCAGCGAAGCATTGTCACACCAAGGGCCTCAAGGCAGCCTTCATTTCAACTATGTGCAGAGCCCCAGCTAAGCATCTGACAGTCCTGATTACTACCCCTCCTTAGAGCAGACCAGTGACCCTCTAGGGACTGGTTCTTTCATAACCACCAGACACCCCCCACCACCACACACACCCCTAAACACGTACACACACCTACATATACACACAGCCCTACACACATACCTGTTATACATAGAGCCCATGGCTCCCAACGAAAAGGCTATCTCTCTTATTCTGTGTTTGATCGACAGTGAAGTAGCTGAGGGTATTTGCAAGTCTTCAGAGGCCTGAGCAGGGCGTATGGGTGTGTACGCACGCACATGTGCTTGTGTGTGTGAGAAAGTAAGAGAGACAGAGAAAATGAGAGAAAGAGCATGTGCAAAGGGAGGGCTACACTTCCTATTAATTTCAGGAACTTTTCTTTAATGGGCCTCTTTTCTCTCTACTGCCAACTGGCATGCGGTATATTGTGCTTGTGGTACAGCAGTGAAAGGCAGGTGTTTCATACTGGATTTGATTCCCAGCCAGAACATTTCACAGGATGGGGGTCGGAGTCGGGGGAGGTGGGCAGAGACGAATTCCTGATTGCTGCTGAAACACAGGAGGAAGCGGAAAGAGCTGCGCTTGTCCAGCCAGTGAGGGCTGGGCACTGCTCTTCCTTCCCTCCCTTCTTCAATACCTCCGCCTGCCCTTAACTCCCTAAGACCCAGCGCTGCACAATAGGGGCGCCCTGAAGAGGAAATCTCTTAGCTGGACTCGGATAGACACAGGTGGCGCCGACAGCTGCATGTTCCATGGGTCTCTTGACTTGGCAGAGTTCTGTGGACTTGGTCATTTCACAGTCCTGTCATCACAGGCGGGAAGGACAATGGCATTTTTAATAGGCTTCCTGTTGGTGCAATAGGAAGCTGCTAATGCCTCACTTCAAATTGGTGTCTAGAGGTAAATGTGCCAACTCGCCCTCCAAGCGCCTCCTCTTTGGCCATTCAACTGGGAGTCTAAAACATTGACAGTTTAGTTCAGGACATGGCAGCACTTGTATTTCCCATTGCCAGGGGCCTCTTAAGGACCCTTGTGCCCTTCTGTTTTCCAGGGCACCATTCTTCTGCCCTGATCTGAGTACAAAGGGAACAGCTGCACTGGAAGTTGGGACTGTCACAGGTCCTTGGCCCGCTCCCCGCACCCTCATGTCCGGTCATTACAGACAGCTCGCAATTTCTTGAGCTTGCTTTTAATCTCAAATCTAAAATGTGAAACTTCTGTTCTGTCCCCACGAGACCTGAGATCACCTCCCTCATGGGAACCCCTCATTCCACCCCTCACTTCACAGGGTTCACACAGCACAAGGAGCCTTTTGGGGATTTGTTTTCTGAACAGCTCCCCAGAGACCCTGGACAGAGAAACTCACAAAGAGGTGAAAAGGATCCTTTCCCTTTTCAGTTGCTCTTGAGAATGAAGAAGGCTGGTAACAGAGACAGACATAAACTGTAATTGTTTGTCAGGTGCTTTGCTGACATACTCTGTGGGGAAGCCATGCCTGGAAATAACAGTGGATGAGGCCCAGAATGATTTGTCTGCTAATACTTCACATGTAGGGTGTTCACTAACAAACTTACATAAGGGTTGCTTTCTTTTCCATAAAGTTGAGAGAAGGTAAAATGTCATACCAGAGTCACATACTTTTCTGTGGGATCTGGGAAGTCATTTCATCCATTTCAATTGTTCCTACACGACTTCAGGCCCACCATGTGTCATCCAGATCATTGTAATGACTTCCTAAAAATCCACCCTTCGTGCTTTCGCCATAATCACCTTCCTAAAATACGAGCTAGATCCCCCTCTTCCCTCCTCTGAAATCTTCACTGCCACTCCCTCTGCCTAACTCCCAAACTTGAGAACAGCATTAAAGATGCTTAACGAGATCCATCCATCCCATCTCTTTTTCTGTATCCTCCCTGCAAAAGATACAGATGATATGTGTTAATCTGGGTTCACCAAGAAGAAGACATCACGCTGGGATTAAAAGTGCACAAGGTTGATTAGGGTTAACACCTGTGTAAGAGGAAATGGGGAGGGAGCTGGAGAAGGCTGAAAGAACTCTCAGACTGTGATGAAGGTTTGACCCCAAGTGCAGGACAGAGGGAGGAAGTGTTGGGTAGCGCATTCTGGACTATTGTAGGGTCTGAGAAAGTTGCAGCAAGGCCATCAAGGAGTAATGTCAGCCCATATCAAGGTAAAGGCAGCCAACAAAGGAGTTTCATGGCTCCCAGGAATGCACCAGTTTGAGTATCCTTGCCTCACTCAGCCACTGGGTGAGAGCAGCCTATGGAAAATGCATGTGGCCTTGGTGAAACCCAGTGCGGATATCAGAGAGCGACAGCTGGGACCCTGGGTCAACTATGCTCCCTGGAGTTGGAGGTCTGCAAGGGGCATTCCCATGGGCATTTCCATGCCAGCCACAAGATATAGGTCAGCCAAAGAGGTGACCCACAGTGTCCAGAACATGCTGTTTAATTCCATACAGCCATGCATTTGATCATGGCTTCCTCCTTGGGGCACATACTTTTCCTTCCATTCCACTACCAAATGAAATGCTACTCATCCTTCAAAGCTCCACTCAAGTGTCACCTTCTCCACAGAGCTTTTTTTCCCCCTATACTGATGATACTTCACCTGCCCCTCTATTATAGCAGCCCTTTGCATTAGAACTACTTGTTTGCAAGTCTGTCTCCTCTCTGGCCTTGAGGGTGGGGACTGTTTCATTTCTCTTAATATGAAGTAGTCTGGTGCTACATCTCAGAAACATTCATTCATTTATTTATTCAACAAAGTTAATTAATTATCATTACATGCCTGACACGCTGCTGGACCCTGCTGGTCTGGCAATGTACAAGACAGTGAAGGAGCTTACTCTCCAGTCTTGGTGAGGGAACTAGTAGGACGACAGTGCTGGGAGAGCAGTAAGCAAAAGTTGATATTACACCTCTCAGAGGAGAAAAGGCAAGAGAGTGGATGACTAGGGATTGGTTTTTAAAATTATACAGTGATAATTTGTGAGATCTTGAGGTGCTAAATTTGGGGAGCTGAAGCTGAGACTCCTATGAAAGTTGGAACTCTCAAAGGGCTGCAACCCCCATCAAAGGATTACATCAATGGCCCCATTTGCCCAGCAAAATTACCAGGAAGCTTATATCTATAAAGGTTCTGTGCCTGTGTATTGCACTAGCTTAAAATTTTTATTTTAACTATGCACATGGGTTATGAAACCCAACCCAAAGCCAAGAAATTAACAAAGAAACATAAAGCAAAAGCTCTTTTGAAACTAATTCTCCATTAAGAATTACAAGATGCTTGAACAAACAATCTGCCATGAATGAAAGTCAGCAGATACAACAGATGATTAATTTATCAACGGCCTGAGATAACAGAAAAACAATGTAATAAAAACTATAAAGTAAGTAGTATGTTTGAAGTATAAAGGATTAAAAAAGCATTAGAAATATAAGGAAAGATTTAGACACCATAAAAAATGAACAGGAAGATTTGAAAAAGAACCAAACAGAACTCCCACAAACGGAAAATATTTTCATTAAAATTAAAAAGTGAATGGGCAGGCCAAACAGCACATTACCCAAGATAGATTTGAAAAAATTATCAAATACAGCACATAGAAATAATGATAGAAAATATGATGCAAAGGTTAAGAAACATAGATATAATGAGACGGTCCAATGAGGGAGGGAGGGCAGAACAGAGAGAGGGAAGATGGGGAAATCATTAGGTAAACTAATTTTTTTCAAAGAAAACAAACACACATTAGAAAATGACCACAAAAACAAAACAAAACAAAACAAAACAAAACTTTAAAGACTATGAGAGCAGCCACTCAGCTCTATATAAATCAACCCTTCTATGTGGACCTGGGTGACAGAACTTTTCCTTTGTCCTACAGATCCTTCTCCGCCCTCTCCTCTTTGCTGTGTGACCAGAAGGTGGGCCTTTATGGACCACATCAACCCCTCTGGCTTCCAATCAGTTTTAGGCTCAGCCAATGGGGAGGCATGAAGGGAACACCTTCCCCCAGCTCCCTTCCTCCACTGAAGCCTCTCCTACAGCTATTCGCCAACAGCTTCCTCTCCTTTCCCTGGCGCATTCCACCTTCCCGTGCTCATTTCCCCTAATCCTGCCCGTGCGTTGGTAAATCATCCTTTTATTAAACTCTCTTCAATTGGCTCTTTTGTGGTTCCCTGTTGGAACCTCACTTGGATGGATGATATGGATGGCTTCCAAGTAAAAGAGAAATAACGAATGACCACAGAAAATATACTGAAAATGTAAATTGGCCAAAACCATAGTAGAAATTGAGAAAATTATCAAAGAATGATCTCTATCTCTCCTTCGTCCACCTACCCCAAAAGTATCTAGGTTATATGGGGGCCAGAATGGAAGACAAGAAGGGAGGAAAGGAGGTCAGCATATCTTAGTATTATTGACGTAGAAAATATGATGAATTATTGACAACTTGGACATGAAGGAAGGAGTGGGCAAACAAAATATATGACAAGTTGGGGAATCCTGTCCTTTTTTTTTTTTTTTCTGTCTTACATATCATACCTCTGTTTGGTTTCCTTTTATGTTAAACAAAGAATAATTGTCTTAAAACAGCAATGAAGCAAATTCCACACCCTAGGTTTGCATTGCTTTGATCATTGATGTTACAGCCCAGGCCACAATTTCTCTCTTAGTCGGCTATCATGTTGATCTCATTTTGAGTAGAATCCACCAGGAAGCATTTCCCAAAGAGTGTTCCATACAGTATTGGTTCCATGAAAAAATGTCCCATAGTTGTAGTAAATGCTGGGGTGCTCTGCACAGATCCCCTCTTCAGAGCTGAGGCTCATAGCAGCACCCCTCTGTGGGAATTGCCCTCAGCTATAGGAAATGCTTCCATGCGGGGGGCAGCCAGCAGTCACGGATGACTGATGCAGGAACACAAAGGCCCAACCCCCTTACCCCAAATCAGGACACTCTGTAGGTCCCACCCAGTTCCAGAGCTCCTGTTGGCACTGGTTGAGGATTCAGTTGCAGCTGTGTGGCAAATCAGCTTCTCCCTCTGGCCAATCCTGCTTCCTCACCTCCATACAGATATGACTCCCAAGAATATGTGCCGAGAAATATTCCAAGTGCAATTCTTCATTGCGGTGTATGTTTTCAGGGAACCCAACCTAAGACAATGAACAAATATGTCTGGGAACCCAATTATGCCCACGACCAACCCATAATCTTCAGTGCTTCATGGTGCACAAATAAAATAGCAGCAGCTCTGAGATGTCCCACTGTAAAGAATTTGAACGTGTTTGAGCCAGCACTTACATTGTTTGCCTACAGAACCTTTCCTTAATGCATATTAACATCCAGTGGAACATATTTTGGTACAAAGATCAGAACAGTCCATAAGCTCTGAATCAGTCTGCATGTAAGAGCTGGCTTTTATTCTTAGTTTTGGTAAAGGGAAAGTAAAAAACCAAGAGACTGTTCCCTTCATGTGATCAAGAATCCCTGCAGGGTGGCAGGACATGCTCGGGTATTGGAAAGTGCCTGGGAGCCTGTTAAATCCAACTCTATGTCCTGGCTGTGTGGCCTCGGTCTGATGAGTCCTTATGTCTACTGTATAGAGTTACTATAAGAGGAAGAGATACACAAAGGAATAGTGGTAATGTAAGTAACCAATAGAGATTAATTAATAAAGGCTTAGAGATAGTGTAAGTAAAGTAATCAATACATATTGTAAATTTGAACTTTCATAGTAATTCTTCCTTACCACCTCTGTCATTGTGCTCTTATCCTCTATCCTTTCCCTTTCCTATGTGATTAAACTATGTATAATAAAAAATACATAGAAAATTGACACGATCATAAATGAGAAAAAAACAGAAGCCAAATTTCACCATCACCATGATCATCAGTGCACATATACAAAGTCTATGAGCCATTGATTCATTTGGACCAAGCAAGGAGAGGCTAGAGCCTTGGTCCTCAATCTAAAGTATCCAGGGTTACACTCTGAAAACACTGAAAATTTGGGGATCAGCTGTGTTGCAAATTGATCCTTTCTTTCATCACTGTGATGCAAAGAATGACTAAATGAATGAATGAATGAACAGATGAATGAATGGATGCAAGAGTGAGTGAGTGAGTGAGTGAATGTACGGATGATACAGGACATCAGTAAAAGGCCTAGAGAGAGCAAACATCCATGGTGCCCTGGCTGTGGTTTCTAAACTAGGAGAGGTAGCCATCTGCAGGCAACTGCTTATTTCACTTTAGTTTTGGCACAGGACAGGAAGTAAGGAGTTCTAGTAAGCATTCCTCTTTCTTGTCTTTATATGTTTCTTACTTTTTCAGATTATTTTTGTCATTTCTGGCCAAGTCTAACACTTGCAACCATGTGCAGATTTGGTTGGGGAGCTATTCACAAACAGAACTATAGGACACACAGAGGCAGAATTAGTGTCTGATTTTCCTATTCTCTTACTTTTTCTTTTTTCCTGTTTAAGCTCTTAGGTGATTTGAGCCCTCACTAGACTCTTCACCGAAAGGAGGAACAATCAGTCACACGTGGGGAATCTCAAAGCAGCCAGTGTCACAGCTTGTGTGCTGTTCTGGGGAAGGGACTATAATGATCTTGAATCTCTCCAGGCGCCTCATCACAAGTTGACCTCATTCACATACCCCAGCACTGAGTGTGGCACCGGGCACACCGGATCCTGTCTGCAGCCTCCTATGAAGCGTGGCACCTCTTTCTTGTCTAGGTCACAGATCTCAAAGATCTCATGAACCCAGGACCAAGATGACAGGGATAATCCAGCTCCAAAAGATGGAGCTCAAAACTCACTTTCTCCTCTAAGGTAACTTTCCTCATAAAACTAAATGAAGCTTCATAAAATAATTTCCTTCCGTGACTCAAAAGTAACATTGCCATAACACACACATAAATCTGACAAGGCACCTTTTTCAATCACCTCACATGACATAAAAGGCAATATATTTTTTAAATCACCTCATGTCTCTCCAATATATTTACAGTCTAAGTCACTTCCCCCAGCGGTATACGCAATAATAAATATTTCTGAAGAAGAAATAGAAGCAGAGACCCCTCCCATCTCCCACATATAGAATGGCTGCTGTTGCACGAAGCGCCTCCTGTGTACAGTCTTGTGATGGAGACACAGACTGAGTCGAGATGTGGATGTCATTTAACAGTTTAAACTATATTTGAAATTTCTTCCTGTTTGCCAGACCCTGGTGTTGATGCCTCTTCTAATTATGACATTCTGCTAGCTAGAGAGGGACAGAAATGACTCCAGGAATCCTGTCATCTTTAAATGTATAAAAAAAGGTTTGCTATTTTCATTTATTGCTGCCCTCCCATATTTTCCTCCCAGCATTTGAATCTGCCCACGAGGGGATTCATAGTTCACTCAGTAAAATTCTTTTCTGCTTTACTCTAGCCCATTTTTTTTTTCTTTTTGCATTTTAAAAGATGAGTTTTGCAAAAAAGTGGGCTAAAAGAATGTATATCTTTTGAGCTCAATGCTACTTTAAAAATTAAATATATTCAACAGAGTAATGAAATGAATACAGTCTAGAAGGAGAAAAGACCTGATGTAACTTGGGCCATCCTTCTCCGATCTCCCTTCCCTTTCTGCTCAGCAGATACTATTTATGTCCGGGTTGACTTTGCAAACTGTAAGCTCCCAAAGAGGAAAACTTCCCAGTATACTGGGGCCTGAAATCTACGTGTGTCACACACCTTGCCACAACTCACGAGCTGGGCCTTCCTTGCCTTTAAGCATTGCTCTGGGCCACGCCCGGGCTCAGCCCTCTAGCTCTGTAGTTCCCAAGAGAGAGCAGGGATTACATGAAAGGATGTATGTCTCACCTATATTTCTGGGAACATATCACTGTCTGGTACATATCAGGTGTTCAATAACAAATAGTAATTTCCTACCCCCTTTCTGAAACTTCCACCTCTTTTCCATCAGCTACTTAATGAGCTAACTCCTAATTTGGACACTTTTCACTTTCTTTCACAATATCTGAACAAAAATGTATTTCCAGTCTAACTTGAGAATGAATTTAAGGATTAGCATCACTAATCTCAATGCCCCTTCTCAGGCACCGGCTATTACAAAAGGCACCATGGCTTTTCTTGCCAAGGATAATACCTTGGATACGAGTTCAGTCCACTGGGCATTTATTGAGCCTGCGATCATGCCAAGCATTGTGCTGGGTGCTTGGGGATGCAGAAATGCCTCCTAGACATTTTAATGAGAGAAGCTCACGTTCTGGTAAAACATCAAGCCATCCCCTCTCCTTTCCTTACTAAATGAATCACATACACTGACCTCGGTATGTCCTTTGGAGAAATGTAAACTTTTCATAAAATTTACAGCCATAAAAGAAGGGAATGCCCTATACTGTTCTGTTGTTTGGCAAGTGATGGAAGGAGGTGGGGAGATACTTCAGTGACTACAACTCACTTTTTATTCCCATCAACAAACTAAGTCTCTTGATGTGTTTAGATAGGTAAAATACATAATGTACAGCAGGACAAAAGCTGTTACCATGGAAGTGTCCACTATTTTTCCTCACTTCCCTCTGCAGAACCAAAGAGGAGAGAGAGAGAGGTGGAGACAATGAAATGTCATCAGATTGATTTAAGGGAGAAAAGCCAATGAGAGCAGAGGAAGAAGGAAGAGGCATTGCATGGTTCGCTCATAAAGGATCCTGTTCTGTATATTAACTTCTATGGGAAACGTTTACAAATTTAACATATCTTTACATAAAATTGTATACTGATGAACTTTAAAAACTCTAGCCTAATGTGTGCTGAGGTTTGCCAGTTTATAACGAGCTGATGAAAGTATGAGAACCCAGGAAAATACCAGCATAAAGGTTAAAAAAGAGATATTGTATTTTCTGTGGGTATTCATCCATGGTACTGAGAAGGAATGGAACTTATTTATCATTTGTTTGATGCTGTTCTGATAGAAACCAACCTCTTCCCTATCAAGCAAGCAAGAGGAAAGCATGGTGACAAAGTGAATGCTGGCCGTCATATGCTGGCCATCCCTAGAGAGCATGCCCACATCAGATACCTGAGGCTGCATCTCTTACCCTTTAATGTGACTTTTCAACGCCAAGGCCTGGAGGTCCTGCTTGCTTTGTATCATCAAGAAAAACAGTAACAGTGTCTTCTCATTATCACAGGCTTTCTCTGCTTTGTACCAAACTCTCAAAGGACTTCTGCCTCAGATTTGGGAGTCTAGAAGATTCAGGGGAGCACAAATAATTTGCTAAAATTCTTTCAGGGGCTCAATGGAGCCATTCCCTTTTCTTTCTTCTGCCCTCTCACAAACATCCTCTGAGATTTTCTTTGAACCTGGGACTCAGGGAGGGATTTGGACGAAAATGAACCGGCTCATTCAGACGCAGTGACAACCGAGGAAGCCGGCCTCCTTAGGAAGCACCACAGCCGGATACAGAGAAAATCCTAACCTCAAAGGTATTTCATAGTGTACCTCTGCATATCTTCGAAATCCTTAGCTGCAATCCTTTCTTGTAGTTTTCCTGACTTTTACTCAAAAGACTGCATCAAGCTTTGTGCTTCCTTGCTTCTTCTTTTTGAAAGTAGACTAACACAAGTGGGCTTGTTTTGGCCCTCTGTAGACTTAGGGCAGGCGTTTAGTCTTGTGTTGTCACTATGGTGTCAGTGTGGGCTGTGGGAAGCTCATGGCACTGCACGTACACTGATGGTCAGCAAAATGCACTTTCCTTTTCCCTGTTTTTATCTATTTTTATAATTGATAGACTCCACTCCACAGATCTGCTGTTATTTCAAGTTTTTTTGCTTCTTAGTTGCCTCATTCTTCCCTATACAGACCCTGTCATCTATTCATGTTGCCCTGGACTGAATGTATCTTCCCAAAATTCATATGTTGAAATTCAACCCCCAATGTGATAGTAATAGAGGGGGCCTTTGGGGGATGACTAGGTCATGAGGGTGGAGACCTTGTGAATGGAATTAGTGCCCTTTTAAGACCGCAGAGAGCTCCCTAGCCCCTTCCGCCATGAGACGACACAGTTAGAAGACAGCCATTCATGAACCAGGAAGTAGGATCTCACCAGACATTGAATCTGCTGGGGCCTTGATCATGGACTTCTCAGGCTCCAGAACTGAGAGAAATAAATTTCTGTTGTTTCTAAACCACCCAGTCTGTGGTATTTTGTTATAGCAACCCAAATAAACTAAGATACACATGTGCATGGATGTCACATGGGTGACACTGATGTGACGCAGGCAAGGGACACAGCTCCTTTCATGTATTTAAGGACACAACATAGGGCAGACCGAGGGCTGGAGCAGGGGCAGCAGCTTCCCCCTGAGGACGTGGAGGGTAAGCTCCCTGGCTTCAAGTCTCTAAGAAGCTGTGCTGTGGCTAAAACATTCTCTGATAAGAGTAAGGACTCCATGTGGCCTTGGAAGAGGCTCGCCTTCCTTATTCTCAAGGGGCAATTATACTCTCCTGCCCTTAGACTGTATTCGCATTGTATTGTTGGATGTTTATAATGATGCAGTCAGCAAAACTGACATTGCTGGAAAAGGGGAAAGCTGTGTGAGGGAGAACCAATGCTTTAAGTGGCCATTTCATGAGTGAATATTTTTTATCTTATGGCGAATCTTTAACACTCTCCTATCTGTAGAGACTTCAATAGAAAATACCTGGGTAACAAGGACCCCCAATCTAGAAAAGTGATTGATTGATAGGTAGTCATAGGCCATAAAATGTTTCAGTGCCCTTTGTTTAGTGTTGGCAGCCACTGCCAACACTAAAAGGTATTCCCTCCCTTCAGAGAGAAATGTATCTAGCACCTCCACTAGAATGTTTTAAGGGTATTTTTCATCATTTGGGTGGCTTATAAAAAACGAAAACAAAGTGTTTCTGAGTAACTCTTCCTCTTGCACAATTTTCAAAAATTATTTTTGGGAATTCAATGCTAGGTAAACAACTTGCCTTAAACATATTTCGTATCATTCAAAACATTTCATAATTCTACATTTTTCTAATTTTCACTGTGACAGACAGGGAGAAAGAGTCTTTGAAAGAAGAAAGATAACCAAATTTTCTCTTTTGTTTTTCCCAGATCTCATGTCTCTCATCCAGTTAGTTAGCCCTACTATTTTCTCTCTGCTTTCCTCCCCATTCTGTCTCCTCTACTCTTGGGGCCAGAGATTTTAAAGTTGGTTTCTGGCCTTAGTCCTTTGGCCTCTTCTCCCAAACAGCCAAAGACCATCAGCACTTTCAACTCAGGCTTGTTTCTCCACTGCTCTATTCAACAGACTATCATGACATTGCAATAATAGAGGTCTTGGTAACGCCTTGAAAAGCAGTTTTGCCTGTCACACCTTCCATACTGGTTCACCTTTGTGTAAGTCTGATCAACTTATATAGTCCTCATCTATTCTGTAAGGTTTGAAAAGTCCTTTACCCTTCTCAAATAGAAAACTGTCTTGCCTAAAAGAAGCAAACCTGAAGCCCCAGAAGTTCAAGTTCAATTTCTGTTGCAAACAGACACCTCATGGTATTTAAGTGGAGGCTAAACTTGGATGAATCAGTCCTTCCACCCCAAGTCTTTACACTGTGGACACTTAAAACCATGAATGCTCTGAGCCACAGAGCAGCTTCCAGATGAGCTGGGCTCTTTGTTAATGGGCCAGACCCAAATCTACCCCAGAGCTCTGTGGTCCCTCAGTAATGGGCATTGACACAAGCTCATGTGCATGCATGTGACAAGCACATGTGTGCATGTGCACACACACAGTGAAGGGTGGACGACTCCAAATTTTTAAACGCATCCTAATTTAGCCTGAAAAATTTTAAGTTCTCTTTATGACTATTTCATAGACATTAACTGCTAATAAATGAATTCTTTCTTTTCATTCCAGCATAAGAACTCTAGTTAAATTGTAGTGAACATTAATATGATCACACACACACACACACACACACACACACACATATTTAGGTACTATTTAAAGAAAAACCAAATTTTTGTACAATAAGTCATTACCTGTAACATGGAAAACAACATATTTTCCCATTACTGGAAGTAATAGAGTGAATTTGCCTTTCTGACTTTTGCTGACTCATTATACAAAGGATTATTTTTTTCTGAACAAAGTCTTTTTCCATGTTCTAAGTCTTGAACGTAAAGCAGTGTGCACAAAGGTGAAAACAGGAGCAGCCCCTTGTTTCCCATGTTCTTGCACAAACAGCTCCCCGAGTTACTAGGATCTTCCTTCTCCGTCTCTCCTTTGGCAGAGCCAACCATCAGTGGGCATGTAGTCCATTGAGGAAGATGATGCAAGGCTGATAAATTGCACTGTTATCACTGTTGTGCCCAGCGACCAGAGGCTTGTCTGCACATTGCAAAATAAATATAATTAGCAGCCCTTTGAGTCCAGCCCAGGGCTTGGTCCAGCCCAGGCTGAGCCCAGGCTGGACCAAAGAAGTTCAGCCCAGGTCCTTTGGTCCAGCCCAGGTCCAGCACCTCACATGGTGCTGATCTTTAACTTCCCAGGGGTTAGCCAGCTCTCAGTCACAGCAGTAGTTTATCCCACTGCGGAAGAGCCAAGCCCTTCCCTCCTTTGTCTCTCATCATTAGTTAATCCTTTGCTTGACACACATGGTGTATTCCTGCCTCCCCAGAAATGTGAAAAGTCCGGCAGAGGATCTGGACCATCCAACTTTGCTGCTTATACCGCCCCTGCTCATTTAGCTCACTCTTGCATTTATTTCTTCCTTACCACTGTATGTAATGCATCGTTTTCCCCCAGGGTATTACTTTGCAATTGTTCTCATTTTGCTTAGTGGATATCCAGTTTATATGAAAATAACGATCACAGATTTTTAAAAACGCATTTGACATGTTATCTCAACTGTTCACAGATTATTATCTAAATGTCCAACTAGCGCAGGTTAGAACTCTACCTATGTTATGAATGTACATTTTCCAGAGTGAGATTGAATGATTTCTCCAGGTTCATATAAAGAGAAAGTGACAGAGCCAAGTTACAAACTCAAGTCTGATTCCAAACCTAGTGCCCTTTTTATTATACAATGCTCTACTTCTTTTTTCTTTATTTTTAAATTAAGGGGAAATTCACATTAACATAAAATTAACCATTTTAAAGTATGAAATTCAGTGGCATTTAGTACATGCACGATGTTGTACAACCACCACATTTGTCAAGTTCCAAAACATTTTCATCACCCCAAACCACTAGTGGCAACCACTAGTCTGTTTTCTGTCTCTCTGGATTACTTTTGCTGGATATTTCATATAAATGGAATCATCTGACATGTGATCTCTGTATGGCTTATTTCATTTAGCATAATGTTTTGAGGTTCACCTATGTTGTAGAATGTATAAGTACTTCATTCCTTTTTATGATTAAATAACATTCTATTATGTGTGTATACCACAACTTGTTTATCCGTTCTTCTCTCAATGGACACTTGGCTTATTTCCACCTTTTGGCTACTGTGAAAGCTGCTGCTATGAACATACACGTACATGTATTTGTTTGAATCCCTGTTTTCAATTCTTTGGCGTATATAGCTAGAGTAAGTGGAATCGCTGGCTTATGTGGTAATACAATATTTAACTTTTTGAGGAACCACCAAACTGTATCATGTTACATTCCCATCAGTAATGAACGAGGGTTCCAGTCTCTCCACATCCTCTCCAATAGTTGTTATTTTCCTTTTTTTTATACTGATCCTAGTAGACTTGAAGTGGTATCTCGTATGGTTATGATGTGTATTTCCCTCATGACTAATGATGTTGAATATCTTTTCATGTGCTTGTTGGTCTTTATACATCTTTTTTGAGGAAGTGTCTATTTAAGTCCTTTGCTCCTCTTTAAGTTTTTCTTTTTCTTGTTGAATTGCAGGTGTTCTTTATATTCTGACCCTTATCAAATATATGACTTGCAGATATTTTCTTTCATTCTCTAGGTTGTCTTTTCACTTTCTTGATCATGTGCTTTGGCGTGCAAAAGTTTTTAATGTCAAAGAAGTCCAATTTACTTTTTCTTTTGTTGTTTCTGGTGTCATTTTATTCCTTTTTCACCCAAAGTACCTAGATTAGCACTATGCACCTACTAGGAAGTTAATAAATGTTTGTCATGTGGTTTACCGTGTCAATTTGGCTGAAGAGAATGATCTCTAACTTCCCATACAACTCAAACATTATAGAACTCTAAGGTTATTTGAAATCATATTTCAGACTATATTATGATTTTCCCAAACCAACAAACAGGTTGTTCTCATTAGACTTCTAGAAAAATCATAAAGATCTAAATTGGTTCTGGTATACATGTCTTTTTTACATGTTTACATAGCATACATGGTATTGCATGTTTACATGGTACACATATTTTGCATAGTATACATGTTTTTAATATGTTTATAAGACATACATGTTTTTCTTTCTAAGGAAGAAATGGCAAGTTGTTGGTCTTCTGTTTAGGAATCTTCAATGTCTTTTTTGTTGTTCTTGGCTACTGGACAGTCCTGCCCTCCATTTGAAAATATAGACCTTTTGGTACACTTTTCACAGGCATAAATCATGAGGAGGAGGGAGGAACCTGAACGTTTAATTATGTTATAATTGCTCTTGACTGCTACACCCCCTCTAGCTTCCCAAGGAAATGATACCATTTCAATCTTTCTGTGCTGATTGATGGCTACACTTTGCAGGAAAGTAATTTATGTGGCTACAAAATCCAAGATGAATTTCCCAGACACATGATAGAGAGGACTGTCAACATTTGCTTTGTCTTTTGTTATGTCCCCTCCTCAAGTGGCTGGTGTGGACCACTACGTATTACTGCCAGGGACAAGCTCTACCCACTCCCCCACCCTCCCTCACTGCATCGTAACTTGCCACCTTTCCAGCTCCTAATTAAAGCTTCACAAGAGTTTCTAGCACAATTCTTGGGCAGATCATGGTTAAACATGGCTCAGATCCATGGCTTCTAATCTAGTGTCCAATTTAGAATGTTCACATTCATATCTGCTAGTTCTTTAAAAGGGGATTTCTCAATTATTTGTGCAAACCAATTCAAATAATACACTGATCCATCTTTTGGGGATGGGGGTGGAGAAATACTCTGCGTAACTACCATATCCTCTGAAATAATGAGGAGAGAAAAAACTACTCAGTTGGATCTGGGGAAAATATGAAAGACACCTGTACTGTACATCATGGCATTTGAGATACGCAAAGCCAGATATAAGGAAATATTTTACAAAATTGTAATTAGTAGTTCCTTAGGAAATAGAGGCCCTCATATAAATACTGTATTTCTAGTTCTGTACTAATCACATTATAATGACAGTAGAGGAATTTTTAATCTAAAAAAAGAAAACATACAAAACCTTAAACATAGAAGCAAAAAAAAACCCTCTGTGCCTAAGTTATCTCATCTATAAAATAGGATTAATGATAGTACCTATTACATAGTGCTATTGAAGAGATTAAATAAGTCAATACGTGTAACACGTTTAAAACAGTGACTAGCATGTAATAAGTATTTCATAAATTTTGGCTACTTGTTTTAATCTCTTATCTTAGTGATATCATAAAGAGTAAAAAAGGAAGGAAGGCAGCTCTTTTGAACTGCAGCTCTTCTTCCTTCCTCATCTCTGTCTTTTATTCTACACACAGGACCTCTGTTTCATTCCTTGTCACTCCCCTTACCATGGCACGCATGTACAACTCATGTGTACATGCGTGCCATGGTAGGGGGAGTAAGTAAGGTGATTCTGACAACTACATCTGATCAGAGTGGCCAAGTACTAGAGATAACAGAATTTATAGCCAATTCATCAGCAGCAACTAGGAAAACAATTTCCTTAAAATTGATCACGTGTTGTATGTCATAACATGCCATCATTGTCTCTAGCCTAGTACTTACCACATGGTTATGACTTGTCCACTGTGTCTCTCTCCATACCCATCCTGACCCCCCCCCCCTCCATTAGACTGAGACAGAGACCCTACCTTATACTCTCTCGTATCTCAAACCCACACAACCACACAAAATGGGATAAACAGGTAAGGAGGAACTATTCCTGAAATAGTCCATTGTTACTGAAGTAATAAAACAACTGCTAGTCATAGTCAGGGGAAGAATCCCCTTATGCCTAGAAAGTACTTTCCCCTAGTTTCCCACAGACTCAGACTCCCAAGTTACCAGGTCAGAAATGGGATAGCACTGGAGTATTAGAAAAATTATACGTTTTTAGTGGAATACAACAATCAGAATGGGGCTTAAAAGTTATCTAATCCAGCTAGCCTATTTTATTAAAAGAGAAAATCAGGGCCAGAGAGATTAAGAGCTTTACTTAAGGTCATACAGCTAGTGAGCCTCAGAGCTGAAAACAAAACCTGTAATATCACCAGACATTTGACTGAACATCTTTAGTCCTATTACAAGATTTAGTAAACTTTATTTTTATAACTGGCCTTCCCAACGCATAATCCTAATGTTTTTCCTCATCTGTAAAAACCCTCAAAGAACCAATTTGGCAAATTACTACAGCATTTACATAGTGAATTGAACTACGAAAAACTGAAAAGTAACTCACAAGTGGGAGAACATGCTGGCTGTCCAATTACCTTTTTTTAACCAGAAATAATGACACTTGCTTCCATTTCAATAAAGGAATGGGAGCTATAAAATAAAACCTGGGCATCCTTATAGACTTAATGAAATCAAAAAGAGAAATGACAAGAATATCAACAAAAATCTGAGAGTCAAAAAGTGACCAATTCTCAGAGGAAAATTGTATCTTGGACGTAGGAGTGTCAGATTTAACAAATTAAAATACAGGTGAAAAAAATGAATAATTTTAGTCCCAAGTATTGCATAGGACACACTTACACTAAAAACGTATCCATTATTTCTCTGGAATTCAAATTTAACTGGGCCCTTGTATTTTATCTGGCAACAATATTTGGAGAGAAACTGGCACTTCACACAGTTGGGCTAGGGCCCCCTCTTAATTCCCTGTGCCTGGAGACAGTTCCATGGAACAAACACATGGTGTCAGGAAGGAAAATTCTAGAGCAATTAGGGAAGAATAAGATGCCTGCTTTGTCAACCAGAGCAGCTCTCCCATCCCAGGCAGCCAGTGGGTGATGGACAAATCTTCCCATCCATCCTCTTTTCCATTGTGAAAGCTCGTTACGTAAAATGTGCGTTGCTTTACACCACAGATGAGTGCTTGAATGGAGTACAAGTGAAATCACATTTTAACTGGAATTGGAGAACATCTTTATTTAAAATAACACACAGACACACACACACACACACACACACACAAGCAAAATCCCACCCACCCTTTCCACGAAAGACCGCTCTGTAAAACTAATTGCTTTTCCATCACAGTTTAAAAAAAAAAAAAACAACTGGGATACATATGATTAAGATAGATAGATGATAGATAGAGATAGAGATAGAGATAGAGATAGCGATAATCTTAATCACAGCCTGGCTCAAAAGACCACAAGAATTTGTAACTGTTTTCAATGAAAAAATCTGCATTCCCTCCTCACAGCTCACTTCCACTGAGCATTCCAGCACCACCTGCTTCTGTTTAAGCAAAGAGTTGCCCAATTTCCACCCCCCAAACAGGGTTCAATTTAATTATGGCTTTTGTTTTAACTCACACCATTTGGTGATTAAGGCAACAACAAAAACCAAAAGAGACTGGCATAAAGTTTTGTTTCAAATAATTTGAGAAGTATCTTCATATATATTGCCAGCTGTGACATTAAAGACTCCCCAGGAAAAATATCCATGTTATGACCACTTACAGATAAGTTAATATCATGCCTTTCCTTTGGATACTTGAAAGGACCCTCACAGGTCTCTAGATACTTGAAATCAGTCTGGCTCTTCCTGATTACTTATGAATTACATCAGAACCGTCTAAATTTCCATGGCAAAGACACAGTGGAAATGCCCTCATGTGTGCAGCTGGTTAATGCTCATGGATTATTCATGAAGTACCACCATTCCAAATTGGTCTAAAGGAAACAACAAGACAAAGGACTCGGCAACCAACTTGACCAACTGGAAATTTGATCAGATGAAGTTAGTGTAGTCATCAGAAATAGGGGCTTCATCAGATCTGATTTCTGATGAGTTTCAGCGAAATCTGAGCAGCAAATACAAAGCAGCTGTTACTGCTGATGCTGTCATGATAGGAGCTAAGGCAGCTCCAGCCTTCAGGATCTACAGGTCTTGGGCAGTAAAGGACATTCAGTGACACGCTCAAAAATTCGTGAACACAAGCTCTGCTCATAGGGCCCTCCATCAGTAGCCAGCTCATTTTCAGAAGGGCCAAAGACTGGGAATAAGGTAATATATGCACATTTGAGGACAGATCCCAACAGAACCTTGGGCTTTCTTGAGGCAAGTGGCAAAGCTCAGCCCCGAAGGCAGTCTGTGGCTTCTAAGTCACTGCCTTATTTCAAATCCAAGCTGTATCTGAGTGTTCTCTTTTTGTAAAAGGATGCTGAGGTACACGAAGTGTGATGGCCTTTGTCAGAGGGAGGTGTGTGTGTGGCACATACCCTGAGGCTATAAAGAACTCAGAGCTTTGGTTCAGTGCTCAAAAACCAACTCTCAAACCAGGGTCCAACGTGGATGGAGCTGCTGAATGCTAACACAGACATTAATAGTTCTGCATTATCCTAGCTAGAAGCTGGGTGGAGAATTATCTTGACAGGCAGAAGAGGGAATAAGAGAGAACTAGAGAAGATAAAAATGAGAGAAAGAGAGAGACAGAGAGACAGAGAGACAGAGAGAGACAGAGAGAGAGACAGAGAGACAGAGAGAGAGAGAGATCCCAGTACAAAGTGGGGAGTGGTACAAAATCACACTGATGTATTTCTTGCAGGAGTGTTATTGGGACACTGATGGAGTACCATATACATATGGTGGAGATAAAGATAAGTCCACCAGGCCCCTTACAGCAAAAGATTTGTCTCAGCCACTAGAAATGCTACTGGCACAAGGCATCACCACCAGCCTCACCCAGGACTGCCTCAGCTGCAGAAGCCACCTGATCCAAAGTCATGCCCCTTCCTGCGGCTGCCCTTATCCAACTATAATCCATCTCAGCCAAACTCCCGACAACTCTGAAGGACCACTTTAGCTCCAGAGATTTCACAATGTCGATTGAGACTGCCATGTGCCTGCATTCTACCCATTCCTGATCCCTTTTCCTCCCTTATGGCTGTCCCCTTCTCAAGGGCACTTCTTAATAAACCCACACAACAAACTCCATCCCAGGATCTGCCTCCCAACCTGTGACACCATCTCTATCTGGGATTTGCTTGACAACTTTCTAGAGCAAACTTGCTACATCTCCAGCTGAACCACTGCATTATGCTGGGACAATTAATTTCTCATGCCTGAAAAATAATCCACAGGAAACCCGGATCATCAATTTGTTGAGGCATTTGACTCAAGAACATGTGTTTCTTGGATGCAAGAATTGTTAACATTAAGACGAACTGTTATCTCATAAAAAGCAGCAGCACAGAGAGCCAGCATGGATAAATTTGGCAAGGGAGGAGCTCTGTTGTTTTGTTTTACAGTTGTGTGAATCATTTTGGCACAGAAACCTGACTGAAAATGGTGATCTTTCATAGATCCCTTTCATTAAAAGCCAGGATGAAGGATGCTGTTCAAATAACAGTTGGCCATAAATCACTCTATCTCCACTGAGAGAGGGCAGACCTATGTTCTAAGATAAGGGCAGAACCTTTTCCCCTGTTACTCCCCTTGTCCTCTTTTGGAAGTATGAACCTGAGCACTAACTTCAGCTCTGAGCTCTGAGAAGCTCAGCTCCTCATTTAGCTGCCTCTCTTATAGCAAGTTCCACATGTGGCTTCCTCGACCATTGACCGATGTGAATAGCCACGGAGGAGGCCAAGGTCCACCTCTAAGCTCAAATCTGCTCTCACCTATTATCTATTAGCCAGAACATAGACAAGGGACCCCGATTTGGAAGCAACAGGAACTTCTGAAGACTGCCGGCAGACAAGCTGAGCACCCCTGAAATTAGAACAGATCTAGAATCTAAGCTGCTCCCTGTATTCAGAGGCAGAGATCGGCATCGTTGGAAAACTGAGAGTCTAGGAAGAACCACTATTTGACACTCATTCTTGGAATATTCAGGCATCTCCGGCCTCAGCCAAATCACCACCTGTTACTTTTTGCAAAGCAGACCTCAGGACATGCTGTACTTTCAGTGTTTTGTTTTAAGGATCATGTTTCTTAGACAGCTTTTCAACAGAGGTGGTCTTCTTGGCCAACACTCCCAGAAAGACCACTGTCAACCTGAGATGATACAACCCAACAGTTGTGCACAAGTCACGGCTCTCGCTGCCAGGAGATAGGGGGGTGGAGAAAGACCATGAAAGAAGGTTATGGAAACCAGAAGGCATAGCAGGAAATGCTAGATCAAATTTCATTTCCACTCCAGCTAGAATGACAGCGTCCCCTGAACATCCAAGGGCTGGGCACAGTTAAGCAAGGGCAGTGGAGTCAGAGTGACAAAGAAGGCTATCTACAAGGAAGGATGCTGAGGGATGAGACAGTCTACAGCACAGGCACTGAGATGTCAGGTGCCAATTCTGGGGTCTCGCGGGGAGGAGGTCCTTCTGATTGTTGAAAACCTTTCTCTCTGCTTCTCAACTTTCAAACATATAAGGATAACTAAGAGTACTTATTTAAAAAGATGATCATGGATCCTGCTCCTAGAGTTTCTAATTTGATCAGTATAGAATGAGAGACAGGAATCTAGTTTATTGATTTAATTATTTTTAAAGCAAGCCACGGGTTATTCAGATGCATGGACCACAATTTGAGGAACAAAGCTCAGATCTACAGGGAGACATTTCTTTTTGTAATGTTGCCATATGCTTCCCTGCTAGCAAGCCTGTCTGGAATAGTTGCATAAAGGGCAATCATAAATTCCAAAAAAGTCAGTAGGAGTTTAACAAACATAATCGTTCTACAGGGAGTAGGATGAAAAGCAACAAACATTAAGCACTGACTACATGGTAGAAACTGTGCTGGCAGCTTAACCTACCATTAGTTTATTTTATTTATACAAGACCCCTGAGTAAAGAAGCATCTCAGTTTTATAACCAGAGAAACTGAGGCTTGGAGAAGTAAGTAATTGGCCAAGGATTACCAGCTAAAAGAACAGAACAAAGATTTAAATCCTTATACTCAAACTTGCCTGAACCTAAGAATCATCCAGGGCATTTGTTTACAATCTGATTCTCAGTCCACTCCCCTGAGGGTCTGATGCAGCATCTTTGCAGTAGAGCACCAGAATCTGTATTTTGGGCAATTACTCCTAGGTGATTCTTGCTGTGCAAGTTAGGAAAAGACTACTACCCATACTCCCCCTCCCCATAAAGTGCACATATTTGTGGGTCCCTTCCAGTGGGATTAGATGGCTCAAAAGATCCAACTTTTCACCCTTTGCCTTTAGGGCAAAAGTGTCGCTTTTGAAAAGACCTGACAATTTCCTTCAAAACTTGTCTTGAAAAATAAATGTGCATGGCTATTCAATGTTTTCCTTCCCTACATTGTTTCTTTTCTTAGAGAAAAACACTGGATTGGGATGAAGGGATTTCCAAAGCAATATAATAACATTTGAGGGTGGGCAACATTTTTTGCATGACTCCCAGTAATAAAAAACAGCAAGTGGTTGAAGAAATAGCCACAGAATTAGAACAACCACTGGGTGTCTTACAGAGATTAATTAACTTTGTTGAAGGATCAGATTTCTACACTCCAACATTTCAATATTCTTGGTTGTTCACAAACTACGGTGCATAAGGATCACGTGGTGTTGGAGAGGCTAGAGATTCCAACTGAGCCTCTCACAGTAGGGTTCAAGAATCTACATTTTGGCTCTAATAAGCCCTTATAATATTCAGAGTTCACCATAGTGTTCCTGGGTAGAAACTCAACTCTCACAGTTCCATCAAGGTCAAAAAACACAATTAACATCACCTTGTTGTTACTCATACTCGTAGAAAATGGCCTCCATCGTGACACTCCGTGTCACACATTGCTTGTGGTGGGGCAGTTTCTGTCAAATAGAAACATTGTGGTGTGTCCTCGTCCACCTTGTTCACTGAGTCTGGCGCCGTGCGGCTTCTGGCTCCTCCCCAAAGTCAAAATGATCATGAAAGGTAAATGTTTTGAATCCGTGCGGGACGTTGGGGCAGCTATGGCTGCGCGGCTGGGGACGCTCGCGGGGGAGGACTTCCAGGGCTGCTTCGGAGATTGGTGGGAATGATGGGATGGGTGTGTTTGAAGTAGGGGGACTGTTTTGAGGGGTGGTTGGTGGCTATGTGTCTTTTACCGTAATAAATATTTTTTAAACATTCACCATATTTTTGATCATACCTCGTACAATAAACTTTATTCTTTGTGAAGAAAAAAAAAAGAATCTACATTTTGAAAGAGTACCTGGAGTCATTCTAATGCAAACGCCTACAAAGCACAAGTCAAAAAATTATGACATATATCAAGACCATCTTGAGTTATTTTTGGAAGTAGAGGAAAGATGGATGGACAAAAGATGAATGGACAACAGAATATCCAACAAAACAGACTATAACATTTAATGGAAACATTGCTGTATTACCATTACTCATTAGCAATCCTACTGATTAATAGAAATATTTTAACTGTTTATTCAAGAACAGTGTTGAATATATAAGAACTATGACTGCATAAATCCAAACATTTTTTAAAGTATGATATACCATTATATGTCTCTAACATCTCTCACTTATGGAATAGTACACCAAGAAGCTATCATGAGATAAGTTAACTGAAGCAAAGCTTATTTTATTATAAATGCCCATGGTAACATTGGGCAGTGCTCTGAGAGGAATAATAGTATCCTTGGAATATAATAAAATAGAAGTGGATAATACAATTTGAAACTTCTGGCATTTGGACAAAACAAGAATATTTAACAGGGGACGGACAGGTGGCTCAGTTGGTTAGAGCATGAGCTCTGGGCAACAGGGCTGCCAGTTCGATTCCCACACGGGCCAGTGAGCTGCGCCCTCCACAATTAGAATGAAGTCAATGAGCTGCCGCTGAGCTCCCAATGGCTCAGTTGGTTGGAGCGCATCCTCTCAACCACAAGGTTGCTGGTTCAATTCCCGCAAGGGATGGTGGGCTGTGCCCCCCTGCAACTAACATCGGCTACTGGACCTGGAGCTGAGCTGTGCCCTCCACAACTAAGATTGAAAGGACAACAACTTGACTTGGATGGAACTGATGAGTCCTGGGAAAAACACACTACTGTTCCCCAATAAAAAGTCTTGGAAATACACACTATTCCCCGATAAAGTCCTGTTCCCCATCCTCAATAAAATCTTTTTAAAAAGAACCAAAAAACAAACAAACAAACAAAAAATAAACAAGAAGAGCTTATTCTTTAAAAAAAAAAAAAGAAAAGAAAATATTTAACAATAACCCTGCTTTGTGTTATTATATCCAGAATAATGACTTGTATCCACTATTATAGTATCATACAGAGTATTGTCACTGCCCTAAATATCTTCTGTGCTCTACATATTCATCCCTTCCTCCTTCTCTTCAACCTCTAGCAACCACTGATCCTTTTACTTTCTCCATAGTTTCGTCTTTTGCAGAATGTTATCTAGTTGGAATGACATAGTGTGTAGCCTTTTCAGATTATCTCCTCTCCTTAGTAACATGCATTTATGTTTCCTCCATGTTTTTTCATGACTTAATAGCTCATTTCTTTTTAGCATTGAATAATATTCTATTGTCTGGATGTTGCCCAGTTTATTAATCCATTCATCTACTGAAAGAAATCTTGGTTTGGCAATTATGAATAAAGTTTCTATAAACAGCCGCATGTCGATTTTTGTATGAACATAATTTTTCAACTTTTGGAGGTAAATACCAAGAAGTATAATTGCTGGATTGTATGGTAAGAGTATGTTTAGAAACTGCCATACTGCCTTCCAAAGTGGCTGTAAGTGGCATTACATACATTCACATTATTGTGCAACCATCACCATTATCCATCTTCAGAATTTTTTCATCATCACAAACTGAAATTTATACCAATTAAACAATAACTCCCCATTCCACTCCCTCTTGCCCCGACCCCTGGCAACCACCATTCTACTTTGTCTCTGAGTTTGACAACTCTAGGTACCTCATACAAGCAAAACCATACAGTATTTGTCCTTTTGTGACTAGTTTACTTTACTTAGCATAAGTCTTTAAGATTAACACATGTTGTAGCATGTGTTGGGATTTCCTTCCTTTTCAAGGCTAAATAATATTCCACTGTATGGATATGTCACATTTTGTTTATCCATTCATCCATCGACGGCCTTGTGAGTTGTTTCCATCTTTTGATTATTGTGAACAATGCTGCTTTGAATGTTAGTATACAAATATTTGTTTGAGTCCCTGCTTCAATTCTTTGTGGTTTGTATCCAGAAGTGAAATTGCTAGATCATATAGTAATTCTATGTTTAATTTTTTAAAGACATGCCAAACTATTTTCCATAGCAGCCACTCCATTTTACATTCTCACTAGCAATGCACAAGGATTCCAATTTATCCACATCTTCTTCCACACTTGTTATTTTCTGTTTGTTTGTTTTTTATATAATACCCACCCTAATGTGTGTGAAGTGGTATCTCATTGTGGTTTTGTGTTTCCCTAATGATTAGTAATGTTGAGCATCTTTTCATGTCTTTATTGGCCATCTGTATATCCTTTTGGAGAAATACCTATTCAAGTCCTTTGCCCACTTTTTAAGTGGGTTGTTTGGGGTGGGGGGTGCTTTGTTGTTGAGTTGTAGGAGTTCTTTATACATTCTGGATATTAACCCTTTATCAGATATATAATTTGCAAATATTTTCTCCCATTCTGTGGGTTACCTTTTTACTCTGTTGATAGTGTCCTTTTATGCATAAAGGTTTTTAATTTTGATGAAGTCCTTTTTGTCTATTTTTTCTCTCATTGGCTGTTTTTTTGGTGTCATATCCAAGAAATCCTGTCAAATCTAATGGGATGAAGGTTTTCCCCTATGTTTTCTTCTAAGAGTTTTATAGTTTTAGTTCTTACATTTAAATCTTTGATCCATTTTGAGTTTATTTTTTTATATGGTGTAAGACAAGGATCTAACTTCATTCTTTTGCATGTGGATTTCCAGTTTTCTCAGCCCTATCTATTGAAAAGACTGTCCCTTCCCCATTGAATGGTCTTGGCACTCTCGTCAAAAATTATTTTATTACATATGATAGGGTTTACTTCTGGGCTGTCTATTCCATTGGTCTATATGTCAGTCTTTATGTCAATTTCATACTGTTTTTTTATTACTGTAACTTTGTGATAAGTTTTTTAAATCAGGAAGTGTGAGACCTCCAACTGTCTTCATTTTCAAGATTATCTTTGCTATTCATGGTCTCTTGAGAGTCCATATGAATTTTATGCTATATTTTTTTATTTTTGCAAAAATATTGTTGGAATTTTGATAAGGATTTCATTAACTCTGTAGATTACTTTGGGTAGTATGGACATTTTAACAATATTAATATTTTAATAATATTTAACAATATTAAGTCTTCTACTCTGTGAACGCAGGCTGTCTTTCCATTTCTTTATGTCTTCTTTAATTTCTTTCAGAATATTTTATAGTCTTTGTGTATTAGGTTTTGTATGAATAAATTTCTCAGAAAAGATAAATAAGAAACCAATACTAATTGTCACTGGGCTGGAAGTAGAGAATGAGAGCAGTGCAGATGGGGGTCTTTATATACTTCTTGTCCTTTTTATACTTTTTGTGCTTGTACTTTGTGAATGAGGGCCACACCAGGGTGCGGCGAATGTGGCACACAAGACACAAAATCTAGGGAATTTCTCAGTCTCGGGTGCCAAATCTGCCCTTTGAACTTGAGTGAGAACCTCCTTAAATTGTGTGCTTTAGCCCCCCCCCCCAATCCCAGGACTCTCAGGAAGAAATGACTCCCACACAATCCTCATCTCAGGCTCTGCTTCTAGAGGACCTGACCCAAGATACCCTCTAATTTCTGCTAAAATGTCAAATCCTCACAGAGACTTCCCTTGACTCCTCCTTTTTAAAGTTAGGGGATCCCTAAAATCTCCCGTTCTCTATCACAAAATGCTATTTATTTCCTTCCTACAACTTACCTCAATTTCTAACTACTTGTTCATTTACTTACTGTTTCTCTAACCACAAGGTTGAACCCTCCATAAGGACTGAGACCATTGACCTAGCCCAGTTTCTGGTACGTAGTAAGCACTTAAAATACAGTCATGTGCCCCATAATGACTTTTTGGTCAACGACAGACTGTATATATGATGGTGGTCCCATAAGATTATAATGGAACTGAAAAATTTGCATCGCCTAGTGACATCATGGCCATCCTAATGTCGTAATACAATGGATCACTCACGTGTTCATGGTGATGCTGGTATAAACAAACCTACTGCCCGTTGTATAGAAGTATAGTGCATACAATTATACACAGTACATACACACTGGATAATGATAATAAACAACTATGCTACCGGTTTATGTACTTACTATACTTTTTATCATTACTTTAGAATATACTCTTTTTACTTATAAAAGTTTGCTATAAAACAGTCTGCTGTGTTACACGGGCAGCAGCCTCATATATCTCATGTCTTGATTGCATCATTTTCTCTTCTGCTTGATTTAATCTCTTGTTGTTTTATACAGTAACATGCTGTGCAGGCTTGTAGCCCAGGAGCAATAGGCTATGCCATACAGCCTAGGTGTGTAGTAGTCTATACAATCTAGGTTTGGTAAGTACACCCTACGATGCTCTCACAACAACAAAATCGCCTAATGATGCATCGTTGCTCAGAACATATCCCCCTCATTGAGCAGAGCATGACTATATATTTGTTAAAAGAATATGTGCATGAATTAATGCATTGATTCCCTGAGTGTCGAAATAATGTTCAAGGAGGATGGCTTTTTTCATTGATAAAATTAAGATTCAACATTCGAGTGTCATCATAATAGCTTCACAATTATGAGGATGTATTTTTAAATGTCTTTTTAAAGGTATAGTTAGACCCAGTACTACGAGGGAAAATATTATTGCTGAAGCTCAGTCCTTTTTGTCAAATCCACATACCCCATCTGGCTCTGATTTAATCAGATCTTTGCTGCTGCTTTTTATTTTCCTTTTTTCTTTTCTTTTTTTTCTGAAATATTCCTACATGTTTCCACTATGTCATGTATTTTGTAACTATAGCTTAAATATCTAATTCCTTAAAAATCTCTGGGCCAGCAAATCTGTTTTGCCTTAGTAAGCTCCAGATTTGTAAAACAATGATATGATCAATGTACCTAGGGGCCCCCTTCTTTCTGCCTTTCCCCCTTATACAAAGAAAACTTTCTACAATTTTCCAGGATACAAAGACTCTTTTCCCCTAAATATTTTGCAAATACTAAAGACACCTTTTCCCCTTCAGGGGCTTCTGCATGTTTGCAAACATTAGAGATCCCCACAATATTCCTTAGTAGCAAGCAAGAGTCAGAGATTTGGGAGAGGAATGAGGTATTGAGAACCTAGGGTCCAGGAAACAATTGCATTTAGGAAAACATTCAGAGGGTGAAGCTCCAAGCAAAGCAGCTGTTCCCAACACGCCAAAGCTTTGCTGGTCCCCTGAGCCAAGAGGAAGGTACCCAGTGGGCCCTCGGTGTGTGAGTATCATTTTATAAATGTGTGCTTTCCATGATGTGGCCTTCGTTCAGATCTTCAAGAGTTAGCTGTAGAAGAGGAGTCAACAAACTTCTTCTGTAAAGGGCCGGTAGTACGTATAGTAAATATTCCATTTGCTCTATTTTTTTTAATATTTGTAAGTTTTAAAAAAAGGTAAATATTTTAGGCTTTGTGAGCCACATACAGTCTCTGTTATAACTTCTTTTTGTTTTTCACAGTCCTTCATAAATGCAAAATTGATTCCTAGCTTGAGGACTGTAAGAAACAGACCATAGGCTGGATTTGACCCACTAACCAGAGTGCCAACCCCTGATCTAGAGGACAGGAAGGAAGAGAAGATATTAATCATGCTTCTCGTGGTTTCCTTTATGTTTTCTCACCTAAGGCTTATTATCTGCCTCCTCCTAATACTACTCTTTACCCATTCATTGGTGCATGCCAGAATCTGTGTCAGGTACTTTAAATTCATTGCAAAATCTCATTGAACAATCCTTTGAAATTAGTACTATTATTATCCCCCGTTTTACAGATGGGAAAACTGAGGCATAGGGAAGTTAAGTAACCTTCCCAAGATCACACTGCTGATAAGAACTGAAATTCTTATCACAGCATCAAGAACTGAAATTAAGTCTATCTGATTCCAAATCTCTCATTTGCTCTTTCCACTAGAACCAGACAATAGCAGCTCTCCCTTCTGTCTATCTACTTCCAATCCATCCTATACATTGTTTCCAACCAATCTTCCTAAGACATCAGTTTGATCATGACATTTGCCTGCTCAGACTCCTTCAGTGGCACTCAATTATTTACCCAATACAGCTAAGCTCCTCTGGTTAGCTCTTGATATGATCCCAGTTTAATTCTCAGCTTCATTCCCATCCCCCTGTATTTCTCCAATCCTTCAGTCTGGCTGAATTATCCTATCAGTTCTCCCATCAGGTGACATGGCAGTTTTCCATCCCCACATTTTTCCTTAGGCCATCCCCTGTCCAAAAAGATCCTCCCTTCCCACCTCTCATCTCCATGTGAATCTGCTACATCAAAAACCCTTTGGGTAAAAACGTGTATGCGCGTGCACACACATGTACACACATATATATTTAACAATTCATGGGAAAATGACATCAAGTTACTCTGCAAAGTGCATGTAATCGTCACATGGTATTGATTCCACATATTAAGTGTAAAACTGAAAAAGATGTGGCTATTTAAAAATAAATAAATAAACAAAAGAAAACGCAAACAAGAATGAGGTAGGAACTGAAATTGCTTAAATGCTCATTCGGCCAGGAGAGTAGGTCAACCTCCAGACCCTAGTGAGACAGGTCTGGGCTTAGGAGGACTGACATGGAGGGCCTGGCAGCCACGGTTTCCGAGCTAAGAACTTTCCTTCAGCAAATCATAAGTGGTTTACAATCCCTGGTAGGCTTGTCCTTAATCAATATTATCAAGTGGGTGAACTTTGTCTTTGGGGACATTTTCCTCAAATCATTTCTGATGCTGCACTCATTCATTCAAGACACAGTTATTGAGTTCCTGCTTTAATCCAGGTAGGCTTTTAGGTGCTATAATGGTAAAAGTGACAGAGCACTAATCCAGTAGAGACTGAGCCTCACTGAGCATAACAGAAGCAACAGCAACCACTTGTGAAGTGTTCCCCAGGTGCCTTCCCCACTAGAGACAGTGAAAAACAGTTTTCTTTTGGTGACTGATTGAATCCTTTTCTCTATGTGTTCTTTTCTTCATAGTATAAATGTCTTATAACAGTCTTACCTGGGCTACTTCTCCTACAGATATTTGATTTTTTAAACTCAGCAGCCAAGGGAATAATCTAAAAGAGTTGGAATTTTAGCAGTGTAGCAGACAGGTCGGGGGAGATATCTGGAAACACAGATTCACCCGGTATCTGCTCTGAAAGATTGTGAGCCCAGTTCTATACACAGGGGCTGGTTTTAAAATTAATTTAAAAGTCCCAGTTTTGCTGTGTTGGTTGTTGTTGCTAAGTGATGGGTTCTTTCCCGAAACTCGAAGCTTCCCTCTGGGTTTGTGACTCTCCAAAACTCTCTACCTTAATTTGAAAACAAGGCACCCAAAGAGGTATCCTGCGAATACTTGGTTACTTATAGGAAAATATGAATGCTTCAAAAATAAATGCACTGCCAACATTTCAGAGCTGCAAAAGGTTGTGCCTAGAACTGTCAAATGTCAAAAATAATTACCAGGCAGAATGTTACTCACACATCTAGCAGGCATGATCAAAACTAATCCTTCCTGCCTTCATCTGTCTGGACAAAGTTAGGTGGGAAAGATGCCCAGTCCAGCGCCTTGAGGCCTCATGGATTTGGAGAGGGGGAGAGCCCTCAACCTAATTCTGGAACTTTCTCTTTAGCTAGTTATCAGGGTTATTTTTAAATACCCACTAGCCAGCTGTTGTTTTTATTTGTGTGTTTGTTTTTATACACACACATATAATTTTGCATAAATGCATAGATTGATTGTATCATACCAGGGTTTTTAACCTGTTCATTGAAAAGTAAAATATAATACAGATGCAGAAAACTATTCAAAACAAATGTAAATCTTAATGAATTATTATAACCATCACCCAGACCAAGAAATAGAACTTTCTTGAAGTCACCTTAGAAATCCCTATCATACCAGCCACTACCTATCTCCTCTAAAAAGTAACTACCATGGAGACTTTTACAATAATCCCTTCCTCGTGTTTTTTTTAGTCTTGTCATGCAAGTGTGAAATCCTAGACACTATAGGTTGGTCTTGCTCATTTTTAAAATATTTAAAAGGTCTCCATTTTTCCTCCATCACAAATTCCCCCTACATCCTTTCCTTTTCTTTATAGGTTATCTGTAAAGCCCCCAGCATGCTGTGTTTAAGGGTTTTTTATCCAGTATATTTTATGCCCATCACCCCTCATGCTTTCCTTCCCCACCCTCGCCCATATCCCACAATTTCCTTCCCTTATTCTGCACCAAGTAACTTATGCTAACAACCAACTGTGTATCCTTCAGTATTTTCCTCTGTGCTCATATATCATATATGCAGGTGGTTTATTTGAGAGATGAACCCAGGATGCAGGAGTCAGGGAGAAGAAGAATGAAACAAGGAAGAAGGAAAGATGGTGTTATCGAGCTGGACACCACTGTGGGTAGCTGATTCGACCTGCACAGACAACCCCCTTGAAGGAAGGAAGGCTGGAGCATTTGTCCCCCAAGTCTGGAGACTTCTTGCCTGTGTGGGACACTCCTGCAGGTAAGCCAAATGCTCTTCTGGACTCTGGAGTAAGCACTGAGGCAGAACAACAGAGGGACACTGAGGCACACACATGAGGGGGTGCTACCAGCATGTAGTCCCCATCCACTACAGAGGCACCGAAAATCACAGGAAGACCCCAGGGAAGTGACACAAGGCACAGAGAGCGCCTGCTACCTGCCCTTCCCAAGCAAGCATTAATCTGGCTTCCCACAGCATCTCCCTCTCTTTCACAAATTGGTCTCTAACTTTCCTGTTTTCACCATCTGGCTAATGCTTTTTCTTCCCTGTGCAATGAGCCCCCAATTTAATCTGAGCCTTAAATAATCCTATCAACTTTCAAAACTCTGCTTCGAATACCACCTTTGGGAGGCAACACCGTGGCAAGAGAGTTTGGACTCGGGGTCCAATGTTGGTGTCAAGTCCTGGCTCAGCCTCTTCCTGCTGCATCAGAGACTTAAAGAGTCTCAGCCAGGCGGATGCCCTCATGGAGCACAGGCATGGGAGCCTGGCTCAGCCAGAGTCTCTGCTGAAGACAGCAGCCCTCCTGCACCCAAGTTCTCCATGAAGCAGATGCCCAGAATTTTCTGGCCAATGACCTCTGCTGCCATGGAAACAGGAAAACACCTGCGTAAAAGAAAGCAGTAGAGGGTCCAAAAGAGCAGAACAGGCTTTGATACTAGATAAAATTGATCTTCTGCACATACTTTATCAAGGTCCTTTGTCCCCCAGCACCCTTCCAATTAGCCTTTTCCAAACCCTCTTTCTAGTATCTATGGCCTGGGTCAGAGAGAGAGATTGACTCACCCAATAAAAGCAACCACCTGATGTACACAAAACTCAGGTTGCTTCCAGAATACACTGAAAGATGAAACTCTTTTGCTCCACAGAAAAACAAAGGAGGGAGGGGGGAGGAAGTATTACCCTTCACTCACAAAAAGGGAAACGTCTATATTTGACAAGCTGGAGATGCTTCAGGTATGTGCCATTGTGGTCACATTGTGTAAATGTCATTTCCCACTTGCCTCTGAGGCTAAAATATCAAACTGACACTATCTCACAGCTTGAGAGTTATTCCCTGCAAAATGACAACAAATAATTTTATCATAAACAAGTTAGTACAAAAGTCCTCCCATCCTAATTTAATTTCTGGAGAAATGATGCTAATCCTTTAATTATGCAGCATGTTTATCTGTCAAATTGACTTTCTGCTGAAAAGTACTTTTCTATCACAGACCGTGCTGATAGCTATCTTCTCAAAGAATTTATAGTGTTCCAGAAAAATTCCCTTCTTAAAAAAAAACAGCAGAGAATGCAAAACTTCATTCTTTTCTGAAAGAAAGCATTATATAGGCCTAGTCATCATCGGCTTCCCCCCTTTCTGCCAGCCTTCTGCTGGAGGAGCTACAGGCAAAGCCATTGCAAGCAGGGTCTCACTGCCGGCCAGCCTACAGTCAGCTACCAAAGGTGTGTTTCCGGAAGGGTAGTGGAGGATTTCATTGAATGGCAGCCACAAACAAGTCACGCGTCCAGTGAGGCATCACCTGTCTACTTGAAGGCCTGAAGAAGAATGCCTCATGGTGAGGCTAATGTGCAATGAAAGACCCAGTATTAGCCCTGGGCATGGGTCAGCTGTGGTTGGGGAAAGTGCCCTGGGAAGCTGGGCGGGAGTCCTGGCTGTGCCACATGGGAGCTATATGATGCTGGCCAAATCCCAGAACATTGATGAAAGTCACTTTCCAAAACTAGGAATAGCAACCTTTACCTAACAAGACAGTTGTCAGGATGAATGAGGTAGTGCATAGGAAAGCAGTTTGCCAAGTGCAAAATAAGTACATGATAGTAGTAGAATATTACATTGGTTGCTCACTCCAATGGGTCCCATTTAGAGATACGCAGAGCTCAGGTAAGCAACTTCAGCTCATTTATCCCAGCCCACTTCCCACACCGCCAGGCTCCCCGAGTCCTGCGGGAGCTCCAAGCACAGGCAAATAAGTTGACTCAAACAACCTGGACTAGTCGAATACATTCTAAAACTAAAAAAATTCAACCTTGCTTAGGGAGCATAAGTGCTCGTTATTAGAAGACTAGTCAAATAAGGTATGAAGTAGTGAGAATAATAAATCACTGTAAAGAGAATAAAAGAAAGCTATTTATACTGCCCTAAAAAAAAAGGCCATATTTTGTCAACTCATGAAAGCTTACTTTGCAAAATAGTATGATTCATTCAGGTAACATCAAAGTGTATATATAGATATATACACATATATGTGTGTATATATCTATATATAATCTATATATACACACACACATATACATATATATGTATGTCTTACATAGGAAAGTCTATAATGTTACACAAAGGGGTGTGAAATTTAGAGGACTGGGGAGGGATAACGATTTTTAATTTAATTTACTACTTAATTCTAATCTATATCCTGTGTGAAATTTTTAACATAAGCTTATATAATTTTCATAATATAAAATTGGAAAAAAATTACTGTCTTATTCTATATACATAAACCCCAACAAGAGTAAATGAAGAACATTCTTGAAAAAAAACTAGATAGCTGTATGGTCTATCCTAACTATAAAACTCTCTGGAAGTATGTGAATTCTTTACTTGGGGACCTAAAGAACATTAAAACTGTAAATAAATTCTTAAAGTCCTCAGGAAAACCTCCAAGCATAAATATATCTGGCCTGTAGTTTTTCTTAGGTATAATTGTTTCCTATTTTATTAATGTATTTATGAATACTCCACCTCATTCCAAAAAAATTTGAGATTTATTAAAATGTGTGTAAATAGCTCTATAAGATTAACATAAGTGAGAAAAACAAACAAGTAGAGGGAGGGAAAATAAATGAAGTCAGAAATAGGATTAGTAGTAAAAAAGGTTGGGCTGCAACATCCTCGTGTCTCACTAGTTCGAGTGTCCTAACATCTCTGCAAAGAGGAAAACACAACAGTTGCAGACTTCACAGTGCTCATAAAATCAAAGCAAACGAATTACTTGTGAGGAGACCAGTTATTCAGGGTGGTGAATCCTGAGAGAAATTTTCTTCATGAATATATCTTGGAGAAGTATGTATTTCGGTTATGGGAAATAGAGGGGAGGAAAGAAGATATGATTGCTTTTTACTTTCTAGTGTGATATCTTCTTCAAAGCAAAATAACAGACATGATAATCATGATGTGCAATTTAGATGACTAAAGTCATAAAGAATGATTATAACAAAACATTTTGCCTACCTGCTATCCCCAGCACCTAGCAGAGTACCTGGTATACAGTAAGCATTCAATAGAAGTGTTAAAACAGATGAACTTGGACCTTATGTAGACATTCTAAAACAATCTGCTCTCCTGCTGCTTTCCTTGATGCTTTCATCAATGACAAAATGAACTACAAAGCAGGAAAACACACAATAAAAGCTTTGAATTTCTTTCAAAACATACTCCTTCCTTTCTCTACTTGCCCTAGGAGTTGAGAGGTGGGTGCAAAACGTTAAAAGATAAGTGTTCTGGCATGAGACCAAGAACAGTTCAAAAGGTGCTATTGTACAGCTGTCAGCTCAAGGAACTGTGCTGCGAACTCATAAGAATGATATGGGAAACCTGTGATTTAATCAGCTGCAGACTCATTACCCACATAGAGAAGCATCCATCCATCAGAGTGTCAGCTACATATTTCATGGGGGAGTAGTGGGGGGCATTTAGGAGTTAGGGCAAAAGTTGAAGTCAGGATCTAGAGTTTAACCTGATCACTTCTCACTAGTAGAGAACATCATGCTGGTGACAGCTACACAGCCTCTCACCTTTAAAAATAAAGAAGTAAACCCACCATGCCCTTTGGTGAAACCCCACAGAGGACTGATATTAACTGACTTGCTTTCCCTTTTCACACGCTGGCCACGAAATTCATTACAAGACAGTCAGTTGTTTTACCCTCTACAGAACTAATTTTACATTCACATATTTACCTCGCTGCACTTCCAAAATGGAAGCTGAGGAGTATGAATGCGTTCTGGAACATGCACCTAACAGAGGCCTGTGGAGGAAAGGCGTATGCACGGGTTAGTAATGGAGAGAGAAAACTGAGAAGCACCCCAAACCAGCTGACACCCACTACTAACCAAGCCATACCACCATCTCTGGGAATGGTCAGAGTATTAATTGACTTCTGTTAGTAAAGTCTTGTCCTTGTAAAGCAGTCAACCGAAGTTGCACCAAACTTGAACTCCTGGCACCCCGTTGGTGAAGCCAGGCCATGTGCCCTCGTGTCCTCTCAGCCTGGAAGAAAGAAACACAGCCATACTGCCAGCCGGCCAGCCCCTCAAAGCTGCATGAGGAAAGTGGTGGACAGCACACCAACCAACCATAGGCTCTCTTATTCCTTTTTTCATTTTTCTACAACTTTCCTCCCCAGCGAGATTGCCAAGTCCATGTCTTTTCTTTCCTCTGTATCTGCATCATCACCAAAGAGTCCTGAATGAGTTAAAAATCATTCATAAATGCTTACCGATCAATACAGTCCTGTCTGAGCAGACCACACCATACAGACTAACCAAATAGGAATTTACCTTATTTTTAAAGACATCCAAAGAACAAAATTCCATGTATTTTATTCTGTAGTCCAATAAAGGAAAAACCTTAGACTGAAAGACCACAGTGTGAAAATTCTACCAGGTAAGTAGGAGAGTATGCAAGAAGAGAGACTAAAGAGGGTTGAAGACTGTAATAGAAATAAATGCCCTTTCCCCCAGAAGATTAAAGCCTGCCTTGCTATTCCTTTACAGATGGAGAGAGCCAGCTACAAAAAATGGATTGTGAAAATAATTGCACAGTGTATGAAGTGTCGTGGGAGGGGCTGAGACTGGGATTGGGCAGTCCCAGGGCTCTTGCTACTAAATGGTGCCTTCCTCCCTCTACCTGAGACCTCAGAGAAATCTTTTTGCCAGGCCACTGAGGTGTCATTGCTCCCAAACAAATTACAGATGCCCCAAGAACGTTCCTTCTGCAAACAGTATCTCTTGCTAGACATAAACACCTACTTTCAAAGCTTGAAATTTATTAGTGCCCGAATGATGTTTATGACCCTGGGGCTTGTGATCCTGTCATGGATTCTATCAGCCAGGGAGACTGGATTAGCTCATGGGTCTAGGCATTTATGGCTCTGAAGTGAGCCACTGTTCAGAGTGTTGAGGACAGATGGAACTGATCTGCCCACAGGTGGATGAGCGCCACGGGAGCAGGAAGGGCATGGGACTGGCCGAAAGACTACCCTGGATCAAGGACAGAATGCAAAATAATTCAGCAGGAATCAGCACCTCAGCCAGCAGCCAACCAAAAACCAAAATCGAAAGAAGTGAGCCAACCAGAAAGGAAAAGCAACCAAATGCAGAGGCAGTATCAAAAGCAGCAAGATTTGCCTGATCACTGCACTGTACACCTGAAGCTGAACAATAATGAATGCCAGCTATAATTTTATATATATGTGCGTATATATATGTATGTATATACTTACAAGAAGCGGAGTACAGCATTAGGAATAGAGACAGTGGAAATGTAATGGCTCTGTGCGATGTCAGAGGGATAGTGGATGGGGGGTGGGGGGTTCACACAGTGTGAGGGATTATAAATGATAAACGTCTAAGTATTACTTTGTCTTGTGCTCCTGAAACTAATAAAAAAAAAGAAAAGAAACAATAAAAAGAACTAATTAAACCCAAAGTAAGCAAAATAAAGGAAATAAAAATTAGAAAAGAAATAAAATAAAAAAAGCAGCAAGATTTTTCACGGGGAAAAAAAATGCAATAGATGAATAAATGTCAGTGGAATTAATTCCTCAAGGAACTTTCCGAGTTGTCTGTATACACATACAAGAGGAATGATTTTTTTACATTGTGGTGTGGCTTTGTTTTTGTTTCTTCATTTTTAAAAAGCTAGAGATGTGTGCATTTTTGAAATGCATTTTCAAGATCTGTGAACTCAACCAGAACACTTCAAGAGAAAATGAAAATTTAGACAAACACTAGAGGTTATTCACTTGGTTGGAAGTTCAGAGAAAGAAAAATCAGAGAACCCGATGAAATTTATTAAAATTCTAAACCACCAAAATATAGGTGGAATAAAGAAATTATTAATCACTTAAGTATTTTGTTACTATCTTCTGCGGTCGATCTTCATGTTTGTTAACTATTGGTCATTGTTATAAGGATAATACACTGTTATAGTGACAAAAAGACATTTAAAATATAAAATTCAGTCTTTATCTTCAAGCCCTATCTCTAGAACAGAAGTAATTGTATAAGGGTCTTTGAGAAAGTCCTTTCAAAGAGTGACTCCTGGATTTATTTCCTGGGTAGGAGGCTCCAAAAGATCAAGCTAATTCTGGCTTTAAGTCTCTGAAGAGCTGAGAGTACACTTCTATTTACACATAGTTCAATATTATTCAACAAATGATAAGCAAACAACTGTTCAAAGTCTTGGGTAGGGTGAAAAAAATAAAAAGAATATGGTGCTTCTAGTTTCAAGGAGATGAGATATTTGAAAAAGTAACTAACACACACACATGTACATAAAAGGTGTAATGGAGTAAATGCACTCACAATGTATTTCCCTATACACACTTATAGATGAGAAATGTATACCTCGTTTTGTGTGTGTGTGTGTGTGTGTGCGCGCGCATATGTATGTGTATGTGTTTATAATCCAAGATGTGTCCAGATGTGTTGTCCAAGAGTATGCGGAGGTCTTCTCCATAAGTGACATGTGTGTCCAACTTCCTGTCTTCGTAGTCTTTCTATTTTGCTTGCCCACTTGCAGTCCCCATTGTTGTAGATCATAGGAAGCTGGTCTGAGGTTGTGCATCAGTCCAAGCTATAAGAAAACACTGTTTCTAAAAAACTTACTCTCTGTTATCCTTCCTAAAACTTACCCTATGCCCAACCAACAACAAATGAATGGATGGATGAGATTTATTAAGAAGTTTCTCTGTACACTTTCCCTTACATGTTTTTTCACCTTCAGACTTCCAGCAATATTAACAACTCTATATCTGAATGCTGTAGGATTAGGACAAGTATCAAGATAGGCCTGATTACTCATTTTCAGGCTGCCAGTCTATATATCATTTTATATTTGTCACTCGATTTTCTCAACTCTCTGCTTTACATTTTAAAGCAACATTCTGGAAGAAATTAATCACCAGTACGATGAGAGAGAAACTTTGTTTTAGTTTGAAATCTGGATTCTGCCAAATCTTTGGAAAAGTTAAATTGAACAATTATCTAAATAGGGGGAAAGAACACTGCCTTTCTGATCTGGGTAATCCGTCATGATTACTAGCAGGTTTTTATTGAATGCCTACTGGGTGCACACTCATATGGAAGGCTATTCTCAGGCCCTGCCCTGAGGCAACTAGAGTTGACCCTTAAACAATGCAGAAGGTTAGAGGCACCCACCCCCATGCAGTCAAAAATCTGCCTATAACTTCTGACTCCCCAAAAACTTAAGTTGTCTCTTGGTATCCCTGGAGGATTGGTTCTAGGACCCACCTCAGATACCAAAATCCTTTAGATAAAATGGCACAGATCAATGCATACAATCGGCCCTCTGCATCCACAGACTCCAAACTACAAATAGAAAACAGTTGAGGTATTTATGGAAAAATATCCGCAGATAAGTGGACCCATGCAGGTTAAACCTGTGTTGTTCAAAGGTCAACTGTAATGAGAATATCTACGTTGAGTCATCGAGTTACCTTACTGTGGCCCTATTTCTCTACCTCTCTGTCCCGTGGAGACCTGGCCTTGGTTTTCTCAGGCCAGTGCTGGTCTCTCTGCAGGGCAGGGGCCGTCCCCTGGGTGGTGAAGCCAAGCTCTCCTGCAGTCTAACTCGCAGAAGAAACGTAGTGTGCCTGTGGCAAAGTACTTAACCTATTTGTGTCTCCATCTCCCATTTGTAAAACGGTAATTATAACCTCCCTGCCTTACAGGGCTGCTTCGAAGCTTGATTAATGTTTGTAAATCACTTCAAAGATGAGAGTGACTGCTCACTGCTCTGGCAGGTGAAAGATCTCTGGCCTAGTCCGCCCTCCCTGGTTCCTGGCAGCTTGCTTCATTTTAGAGGATATTCCTACTTACACTGAATATTCAAAGGGAAACATATTAACCCTTTTTCCTAAATTTCTGTGTTCTCAGCTCTCCATATATTCATCACAACTCAGAAAGCATTAATGTTTTTAGATGCAATAATGTAAAATTAACATCTTTGTAAAATTCTGCTCAGGCTATGAAATGATCATCAGTAATTGAGTCTATGCTTCAATTTATGCCCATGTTATGTCCAAGGGTATATTTCTATGAATTCAAAACAAATGAATCTTAAATGCTATTTCCTAGTGAATCTAACTCTTAAACCAATTACCCTCTTTAAAAAAGAAAAAAATACATTTTTAAGTTGCACATAAAACACACATGGAATGAACTCTTAGATACATTCTTCTATGCTAAATTCTTAAATGTAAAACTGCACTTTTTGGAAAAAATCCATTTGGGTATTAAAAATATCTCACAAGAATCATATTTTAAGGCTTCATTAGTTTGGTTGCTTTTTTAAAAATTCAAAACATAACATTTTTTTAAAAATAAACTTTAAAAGCCATTTTAATTTAAATGATCATCAGTAAGGTGCAAGCTACATAAATTATGGTACATCCAAACACTGCGTGTGTGTCTGTGTGTACAGAATAGAACTCTAGATATGCTATTAATTTTAAAAAAACAAAGTACAGAATAGTGCATATCATAGGTTATCATTTGTTTTAAAAAGGGATAAATGATATATACACACACACATATGATATGTGTGTGTGTATATATATATGTATATATATATATATAATAGTATACTCGTATACACAGATGATCTCTAGAAGAATATGAGTACAGAAAAAAGATAAGAGTAGTTACTTCTGGAAAAAAGGATTAGAGACTTATATCAAAGGCTGTAGATAAAAGTCTTAACATTTGAGTATACTCTGGGCTTGTTTAATATTTTTTACCATAAGAATGCACCACTTTTTAATTAAAATAATTTAAGGGTCACATTAGTATATTTTGTTATTAATTTGCATTCCTATGATATTTCATCTTGAAAACATAGTTGTTTCATAGTGTATACCATTAAGGAAAATTGTCAGCTACACAGAAAGTAAACTGGTATTATATTTCAAAACTGCCTGCCTTAGGGAGCATCTGAGAAAACTCTGTACTTTCTGCTCACTTTTACTATGAACCTAAAACTACTCAAAAAAATAAAGTCTTTTTAAAAAGGTTGCTTGCTTACTGTAAGATGATTATGCAATAAAATAGTACCTCAGATATGTTCAAGTGAATCACAAGACTATTTTCTTTGTCATAAAAAAGTATAGGTACCTATTGATAAATAGGTAAAATATTTAACTCCCCTATTATAATGCAAGCACTCATATGGAATTGCTTTATACTTCTCCCTTGGAATTAATCTCCTTGTGGATAAGAAAAAGCCCTTACTCATCTAATTTTCCACCACAGTCTAGCTTAACACCCAGCAAATGGTAGGTATTCAAAAAATGTTTATCAAATAAATAAATAAATAAATTGACTTCCCTGTATATCTTGCCTATTCTAATTAAATAGGTTTCTTTAATGTGGCACTTTTCAAAACATTTAATAAATAATTACACATTGTAAATTCAGTGAGTTACATATAGTACACGGCATTTCCCATGGGAAAAAAAAATTACCCACAAAGTCCTTTGTAGTACTAGGGGTAAGGAAGTCTAGACAACTGAAAGTGGAAAATATCGCATGGGCTTTTAATTTGTACCTCATTGTTTCCTAAAATTGAAGGTCAGAAAAGACCATTAGAGCTCATTGAATATTCATGGGCTCCCTGCATCTCCCATATTCCCCTGTTGTTGAGTTAGTGCCACATGATTGCATCTGGCACACAGGAATGTAAGAGGAAGTGTATTCCATTTCCATTCCAAGACACCTGAAAGTCAGTGGGTCTCCTTTATATTCCCTTCCTTTGCTGGGACACTCCGGAAGACACGTGTTGGGATGATGACTTCACAAGTTGAAGGGAATCCCCAACTCACAAGTTGTAAACAATCCCCTGTCAACTCACATTAGAGTTTGTAATGAGCAAGAAATACACTTTGGTTATGCTAAGCCACTGAGATTTCAGTTATTTGTTACAACAGCATAACCTAGTCTATGCTGACTAAATCTATGAATCATCATGGCATTCCCTCATATAACATATAGTGAATACCTACTATGTGTTGGGCATGATATGTGAGGTATCTTGTAATAAGTGTACTGCAAAACTGCCAAAGGAAAATAAAGAGTAAAAATATATAGACTGAGGGGTGAACAGCCTCAGTCATTTGAAGAAAAAGTGCTGATGCTGAGTAATTTTTGTCTTTGCAAGCCTAGTGGTTACTTCAGAAGAAGTTGTCCAAAAGTAAGCTTAAATGCAAAACATGTAAATTTGTCCATATTAACTAGTGGTTAACTGTGTCTGAATTAGTCCATACTTTCTTAAAGACCAGGTATTCTTTAAGTAAAATTGGGAAGCAGTATGTCCAGAAATATTTCTGCTCTCCTGTTGCATTTATATAGAATTCTTGGTTTAAAAACAAAAACTACAAATCAAAAAAAAGCTGCAAGTGGCCTAATATATATTTAAAAATTGTCACCAGCCCTTGTCAGTCAGTGCTCTTGTGCCTTTGTCATAATTAGGCAATATGTCTATGGATTTTCTGGATTAGGGCTACTTAATTGGTCAGGGCTCTTAACAGATTCATAATCTCCCATGACAGAAATATTCATGTGAGATAAAATTCCATTGCAGTTATGTACTTTTATTCAACATCTGTAACTGTCTTGTGATGACAGGGAATTGGAGAGGAAGAAAAATGTTAGGGGACATTGAGGCAGAACGTAGGGGAGGCCTATTAGTTCCTGTTCATTGTTCTGAGTGGAGAAAAGTCAGGAAAATGGGAGCTACTCAGCATCCACCTCTTTGAATCCCAAGGATCTCTTTTTAAAGATCAGCAGGATTTCAACGACCATAGTGAGCCAAAAGAGTCTGGAATTCCAACACACGCTGTCAGACAAACTGTAAGTCGTGGGAAAATAAAATCTTTCATTAATTTTCTGTCCAACGCTCTAATCAGCCTCCTGACTTTGCCTGGTGAAATATCCACAACCACATACTGGTGTGTGTCCTTCCCTCTCTCCTGCTGCTCCTCCGCCTACTGAAGCAAAAAGCCTTTTTAAAGGATTGTTTGGGAAAGGTTGTTCCCAGTTCTCTGTGTACTGGCCAGGGTTTAACCTCAAGTTTATAGAACTCCTGGGACTCTTCATGGAAGCTGCAATGACAGTCTAATTTGGAATCTGGCGTGCTGGGCAAGAAAACCACAAACCCTGCCTAGACACTTTATCGGCCTGGCCCTGCTTTTGAAAGATAAGCTGTTCTGAAACAGAGGTCAGGGGTAGAATGAGCTATTCCAGAGTAGCTCTTCTGGCTCGAGTTCTCAAGAACCAGGACAAGTCTGGACCAAAGTGAGCTCGAGATACACCCACTCCCTCTTACCATTTTAATTTTTAACTCACTAATAATTCTTTAGCATTGAGTTAATGCCCACGAAGGTAACTAACCAGATTCTTTTCAAACAATTATAAACTGCCTCTCAGCCACTAATGACCATTAGCTTGCCTTTTTTATTTCCTCTGGGGGGGGAATTGTATAACCTTGAAATAATCCTTTTCTTTACTAGATATTTTCTCAAATTACAAAAATGATTTTTAAATTTTTAAATATTTTTTCAAATTTCCACAAGATGTATGAAGAAAAAGCCATCCCAGACATTCATGTGCACACTCCATCACATCACTAGGTATATATACATGTGTATGAGCACATGCAAATACAAAAACATGTACACATATAGAGGTGGGTAGAGGGAGGGGTTCATCAACAATTGATTGGATAGCTTTTATTTTACAAACAAAAATAATATAGTCCCATGACTTTAATATTTTCTTTTTTTTTTTTACTATATAGCCATTGTCTCGACAAGTCAGTAGATCAAGTTCTAACTCCTTATTCCTATTTCTTTATATATATAGGCACATATTAATTTTACATAAATGGAATCATCATATTTGATGGAGTGGTGCTTAGTGTAATCTTTTTCTTTCTTTCCAACTTGCCCTCATTTTCGCTGTCCCCACCATTCCTCAGGATCCCATGATAATAGCCTAAAACTATTATCCTTATTTTTCTCTACGATCATATCATCAGAAACACACACACACCACACACACACACACCTGGAATTTTGTTGGCCCTTGTTTATTTTATAAATTACATCATTTTATACAGATTTCTCTGCATTCTTTATTTCCTCATTCTATAATACTTTGTCAACTACAATAGCTCTAATTCAGTATTTTTAAAACCTAAAAATATACTTTGGTGAGATGATACCAATTATTTTACCAGCTTTTCCCCCACAGGTCTTTGTTTCCAGCTGTTTTCTATTTGCTTGAGTTTTTTTCTTTTTCCTTTACTAACAATGCTTCAATAACTCCCCTTATAAACAGTATTCTATACTGATGCTTTCCTTTCTAAGGAATACAGTCACAGAAGTGGGTTGCCAGGTTGGAAAGCATTTGTTAATTGTAATACATCATTTTAATGGCTAAATTTGCTAGAGATTGCCTGGTTGTTTCTATAAACATGGTGTTAATTCTCCTTACTACTAGCCATACATAAGTATTACAGTCTTTTAAATTTTTGCCAGTGATATTTCATTGTTACTTTAATCTGTATTTTCCGAATTCCCAGTGGGTTTGAGCACCTTTTCATAACTCTTTCTATCATGTTGATTCACTCATCTATAAATTGCCAATATTTCTACCAGGTTGGTTGTATTTTCCTATGTTGCCTCTTAAGTGACACACCTGCAAGGTGAGCAGAAGACAGATGGAATTCACAGCCAAGGTCAAGAATAACTGGGAAGTGACTCTAGTTAACAATGTATTGTATATTGAAAGTTGCTTAAGAGAGTAAATCTTAAAAGTTCTTATCACAAGAAGAAGAAAATGTGTAACTATGTGAAGTGATGGATGTTAACTAAACTCATTGGGGTGATCATTTCACAATATATACATATATCAAATAATTATGTTGTACACCTGAAACTAACATAATGTTATATGTCAATTGTATCTCAATTTAGAAAATAACTGGGAGGAATATATGCAAGGAAAAGAGGAGGTGGGAATTGCAGTCAACTTTGCCAAAAGGCCAGTGATAACTAGAAGGGAGTTATACTTTGCATGTAGATCTGAGGATGGCCGTTAGGACATTATCTCCTTTCTCCACCATAAATCAAGTAGAGTCTCCCAAAAACTCAAGTGCTGAGTTGGCCAAAATTGTGGAGGAACAGTTTGGTGGAAGGAAAGGGGACAGAAAACAAAGAGGGGAGGAGAGGAAAGTAGCATGTGGTGAGTACCTGCCTTGGGCCAGTTACTGGAATGGGCCTTTTATAGATACTATGTCATTTATTCCTTGCAATGAGATAAGTTGAGTCCTCATCTCTATAGAGTCTCAGAGATACCAAGTAACTTGTCCTACATCATTCAGTTGGTGAGGGATAGACCTAGGAGTACCACCCAGGTCTCACTCCCACATCTATGTTCTTTCCCAGCCACAGTAAAACTACCAGTGGGAACCTAAGTAATGCCCTGTGGCCTGCACAGAAGAGTCAGATAGGTGTAAAGTTCCATCACCACCACCCTAGAAAGTCTTGTTTGTGACTTTGAGTTTTACTCCCCTAACCCCTCTGTTCTTACAGTCAACACTACCCTCATAATGGCCAGCCAACTCTAATTTGGCAATTCAGTTTCACAGAGTGTTTTTGATCTTCAATAATTATTAAGACTCTCTTATGGGCATTATGCTAAGTGAGGTAAGTCAGACACAGAAAGAGAAATGCTGTATGTTATCACTTAGATGTGGAATCTTAAAAAGCTGAACTCATAAAAACAGAAAGTGGAATGGTAGTTACCGGAGCAAGGGAGTGGGGAATTGGGAACATGTTGTTTAAGGCTACAAATTTGCAATGAGCAGATAAATAAGTTCTGGAAATCAAATGCACAGCACAGTGATTATAGTCAATAATACAAATTATAAACTTCAAGATGCTAAGAGACTAGATCTTCACTGCTTTTCACCACAGGAAAAAAAAAGATAATTCTGTGACGTGATAGAGGTTCAGCTAATGCTACCATGGTAATCATACCTCAATATATAAATGTATCAAATCACCACATTGTATACCTTAAATGTATACAATGTTATATGTCATTTATATCCTAATTTTTTTAAAAAAGGCTTTCTCGTGGATCGATCTTAGGGTAGATGGTTTTAAAATCACCAAGATAAACAAATTAAAAACAAATACTCATATTGCCACAGACTGAATATCTCAGTTTCTAAACAACTGCTGCTTACAGCCAAATTTATCATTTACCAATTACCATTACACAATATGTTCCTGTAATGAAAGACAGCTATGTCAAAGGACAAATGTCAGGCATCTGTCCAAAGGAATGTCCTTGGAGTAACAGCTTCACATAGCAATTCAGATATAACATGTCTATTAAGGGGACGTCAAGAAAATACTGAGAGGGGTTTTCGGGTAGTGATTGTTATTTTCTCCGTTTGCAACTTAACAATTACTTCACTAATCAGTCCCATCGGTCTTATCTCCTTGCTAATGAACTCAGACTTTTCCCATCACAAAAATCCACAAAAATGCTATTCTGGAATGAAATCCAATTGTTCAAGATTAATTCTCCGTTTAGAGGTCCAGAAAATAACCTTAATATATAAAGCACCTTTGGATTTTTCTGTGAAGTCATTGGCTGTGCAAAATAGAAAGTAGTACTCATAGCATGGACATTATCAGCACTGTACTAGAGAAAGCACAAAGCAGCCCGTCCAGCTGTCGCAAAGGTTCACCCATTTGAAACATTCGCTTTGACTTCTCATTTTATTGTCAAGCTTTATTACATAAGGGTGATTTGTGTTCCACACTAATTAGCTAAGAGGTTTGGACATTAATCCGCTACCCATTAAGCAGCCCTCTGCAACGAGGTCGTTTTGAAAAAGACCAGTTCTGGTTTTATTGGTATGAGATCTATCAGGGTGAGGAGGTGGGCACAAGATTCTCTCAAATGCCAGCTGAAGACATTCATACACAGGGGCTCTTTCCTCCTGGTTTTCTGTGTGCCTTGTGGGCACATCACTGAAGAGCAAGCAATGTTCACTGAAGAAAGTAAGGAATGCCACATGGAGCACCTCAGTCAAAAAAAAAAAAAACTGTATCTATCTGATAAGGGACTGTATCCAGAATATGTAATGAACCCTTATAATTCAATAATAAAAAGACAAATAACCCAATTGAAATAGGGGCAATTCACATGTTTTCCAAGGAAGATATATAATTGACCACTAAGCACATGAAAAGATGCACAACATCATTAGTCCTTAGGGAAATGCACATCAAAATCATAATTACATATCACTTCACACCTACAGGATGGCTATAATCAAAAAGTCAGATAACAACAAATGTTGGTGAAGAGGTGGAGAAATTAGAACGCTCATCACTAACGGTGAGAATGTAAAATGATGTTTGGCAAATAGTCTGGCAGTTCCTCTAAAATTTAAACGTAGAGTTACCATGTGCCTCAGCAATTTCACTCCCAAGTATCTACCTAAAAGAAAAAAATATACATCCACACAAAAATGTGTACACAAATGTTTATAGCAGTATTATGCACAATAACCAATAGTGGAAGCAACTCAAATGTCCATCGACTGACGAATGGATAAACAAAATGAGGCGTATTTATACAATAGAATATTATTTGGCCATAGATAGGAATGAAATCTTGAAACATACTAAAACATAAATGAACCTTGAAAACATTATGCTAAGTGAAACCAGTCACAAAACACCACACATTGTATGATTCTGTTCATATACACGTAAGATGTTCAGAATGGGAAATCTACAGAAAGTAGATTAGTCGTTTCTCAGGGCTGCGTGGCAATGGGCAGGGAGGAGATGGTGACAGCTAAAGGCTATGAGATGTCTTTTTGAGATGATGAAAACGTTCTAAAATTGTGTTGATGGTTGTGCATATCTGTGAATATACTAAAATCCCATTGAATCATTCACTCTAAATGGATGCATCGTATGGTGTATGAATTATACCTCAACAAAGCTAAATATAAAGGAAGCTGAGGATTAGAAACACTTTCTGACTGCCGCAGGTAGAAGTGAATGGCAGGGGATAGGGGTTGTAGAGAGAATGAGACTAGCCATGGAGAACCCACGGTCCCATCCAATGGCAAATTAGTAAATCGGATGAGCGGCATGAGAGTCACACAGTTGACATGACAGCATCAGAGCCCCTTCATTCATTTAGACATTCAACAAGTGTTTACTGAGGACTTTCCATATGCCAAATTATGTTGTAAGAAATTGGGATATCACCATGAACAATTGTTTTTTATAAAGAGGTATGGTTAAAGATGTTGACTGCAGCATTTTTGTGCTTTCAAAAATTGGAAACCATCTGCCTGTCCATAGGAAAATGGTTAAATAACCATGATGGAATTTTGTGCATCTACGCATTTAGTTAAAAGTAGCTTTAAAATATATATCAATGGATCTTCTATTATGATGACTCATATGAAAACGCCAGTTTTACAGGTTAAAATGGCCAAATGGCTATTTCATACATTGTTATATGTAAAAATACATTATATATAGGTTCATCAAGAGTAACAGATGTCTCAGTCTGGTGGGGATGTTGATATGGGGAGGCTGTGCACATGTGCGGGTGGGGGCGTATATGGGGAATCTCTGTACCTTCCATTCAATTTTGTTGTGAACCTAAAACTGCTCTAAAAAATAAAGTTCATTAAATGGTCCCCCAAAAATGCACACTAATGTGCATAATAATATACACATCTCTATGTCTACGTGTTTTCACTAGGATAGGGCAAAGTAGTATAAAAGGATAAATACCTGGCTGCTGCTACGATTCCAGGAAGGAGAAGAACATCGGTGTACGTGTGTGGGGGTAGGGGGTGTTGGGGAAGTGATTAACTTTTCTTTGTATATCTTTACATTGTTTCATTTTTGACAATTGTGTATTACTTTGATAATTAATAAGCATAATTGAAAATTATAAATAAAAAAGAAAGAGACCACTAGGGAAGTGCCTATGGAAATGAATCCATGATCCAGTATCATGATCCTTTATCTTCGAGTTTAGTTTCGTGTGCAACATTATGTGCTGACTGTCTAGACATGAACGCCCACCATATGCTAAGGAAGTTGCATAGAAATGGGAATTAGCTGTGGATGTGGAACTCTCAATAGCGGCTCAAAAGGAAACACAATAAAAATAGTTTCATAACACTTGTGATAAGCCAACTGTACAAAGATTGATCACCTGACGTCATTATATCAAGGGGCTTTTGTGTAAGTTTCTGAGGACAAAGAAGTCCAGAGGTATTTTATGTGCAACATGAAATATGAGATAAGAAATCGGCAGAGATAAGATTTCAGTACTTTGGTGTGTTTGATGGATTCCACTTATCCTCCCTAACTCCTAAACTAAATCCCAAACATTTGCTTCAAGTCTGGAATAGAGTTGGAGCTTTTTTTTTTCAATTGCACTTTAGGTATGTTTCTTCTGGGCTTCCAAGAACATTGCCAGTATCATATTAATAACTTGAAAGACAGTGTGGGATCATGGCTAAAGGCACAATCCACTCACTGGTGTGGACAACTCACTCAGCCTTCACATGTGACAAATTTCCCCATCTATAAGGTGGGGATGACAATAAAAAGCACATCTAGGGTGTTTTATGAGAATTAAATGTGCCAATATAGGTAAAGCATTTAAAATTGTGCCTGGCATTACATCATATATGTTTTTATGCATTAAAAACTTGTCACAGATTTGACATGTTTTTCAAAAACTGGATATAATGTGCTATTTTCTCTCATTCACTTACACATGAATTGATTGCCTCCTGCCTGCCAAGCACTGTATTAGGCATGCAGAATAATAAATGAATAAATCTCACAATCCTTGTGTTGAATTGCACATTTCAAAGGGTGTGTATAATAACCTTTATAATAACTATATTTTTTCAAAGCAGAGAACAAACAGAAGTTATTATTATATAATTAGTGGTGAAAGAATACACAAGTCAGGAATAGGACAGCACAAATGGGGTCTCTGAGGAGGAATGTCACTAATATGAGTGTCACCACAGGGCTTGACACCCCAACTCAGCATTTGTGGTGTGACTATAAATTATTGAGGTTAGATCCACAATTTATTTGGAGCAGAAATCTGATCCTGTGACCTTAGGAATTTGGTAACTTATAAGGAAAGACCACTTATCTTTATGTCAATGCTTGGTCAAGTTTAGAGCACTGTCTACACGTAACCACACTGTACTGGCCCACACATGCAGGCCTAAGAGAAAGCAGAGCTAACCCAACAAGAACCAGAAAGTGGGTCTAACAAAAAAATGCTAAACCATGCGCCGCTCTTTCTACATCTTTTGCCCCTTGGTTTCATGAGAAAGAGGAGAACTCTTCCGTGCACATGGTGCATGATTTCTAAGGCTTTGGATAGGTAAACAAAGAAAGAGGTAACTGTGGAAATGCCCCCTGACCACTGGACACTTATGTCATCAGCTGCCTTTTTGTGGCTCAATGATTCTCCAAATCAGTGACTTGACAACAATGCAGCAGACCCCGTACAGTAAAATGCGTAGTATTCCTGAAAGCACGAGTGGGCATTCCATTCATTCATTTGTTTATTCATTCTGTAGTTATAGTCCTTTCAATGTGCCTAATGGTATGCTAAAAACTGGGATTACAAAATTTTTTTAAAAAATTCAGAGCAAAAAACAGGTACAAACCTCCCAAGTTTATAAAGGTTCAGTCAGAAAATAATCAAAGTTTCTAACAAAACAAATATACAACTTAGTATTGCTTTTATGTGGGCAACAATCAGCCTAATAGATTGTTATGTCAACTGACTGTAGTTCAAGTGCTAATTTCTGAGGAGCTGGTGCAAAGCAGAAGGTTTAAGAAGCTAGCAGGTAAGTGATCTTTCCCAGCATGGCTCCTGAAGGAACACTAGTCAAAATGATGCTTAGAAATAGTATTCCAGCTGAGGATAATACATATACATGTATATCCCTACCTGGAAACATTGCCATAGCAATGTGCATCTTTCTATTTTTCACAATGCAAAGTTCAGATTTAAGTAACATATTCCCCAGCAGATACCCCTCTCAGCTGGTCTTTGTCTTCTCTCTGGGGGTTGCCCCCAGTAAGTAAACCTCCTCATCTGAAGATATTCTTGTATGCCTAGACTTCTCTCGAGGCCTCGCATCATATTGTCACGGGACAACTATAAAATCTTTATAGCAGCAGGAATTTATTGACCAGTGGGTAAATGGTCCATGCAGTAAAATTTCTGTGTCAGAATTCAGAAGCCAGGACAGAGTGGGTCATCTTGCTGCTTGGCTGCTGGTGTAGAGTTTCTTAAGTCAGAGAAACCTTTCATGAGTGCTTTCCCACCTGTTCACTCACCTCCCCCAGGAAAAGATTAATACATCAACAACCAAGAAATTAAATCAAGGCAGCCAATTAAAAAAACATTCATTCAAAATATGGAAATTAAAACAACAGAGAAATCAAGCTTGTTTGAGGACTTAAAGGATCCAGATATAATCCTTGAGTTGCTCGAGAAAGATGACAATTGAGAGATTTGGGACGTGGAAGGAAAAGTAATTTGTGACGGTTATGGTTACAAGACTGTTGAGAGAAGAGGAAATGAGGTCTTTTCCAATGCAGGTTAATTTCGTTTTCATAGTTGCATTGTAAAAACTGATAATATACAAGATAGCCTGATTCTGCCATTTATAAAGAGGAGTCCTCTGAGGTGTATCTAATACCCCAGACTCACACCATGTGTAGACCAAGCTGGGCATTACCAGCAATCTCTAGGTATTAATCAAGAACTTGCAGCCGCTATGGAAGGCAGTGTGGAGGTCCCTCAAAAAATTACGAATAGAATTACCGTATGACCCAACAATCCCTCTCCTGGGTATCTTCCCAAAAAATCTGAAAACATTTATCCATAAAGACATGTGTGCTCCAATGTTCATGGCAACTTTATTTACAGTGGCCAAGACCTGGAAACAACCAAAATGTCCTTCGATAGATGAATGGATAAAGAAGTTGTGGTATATATACACAATGGAATACTATTCGGCGGTAAGAAAAGATAAAATAGGACCATTTGTGACAACATGGATGGATCTTGAGAGTATAATGCTAAGCAAAATAAGTCAGACAGAAAAAGCAGAGAGCCATATGATTTCACTGGTATGTGGTATATAAACCAAAAACAACAAGAGAACAAGACGAACAAATGAGAAACAAAAACTCAGACACAGACAATAGTTTAGTGGTTACCAGAGGGTAAGGGGGGTGGGGGTGGGAGATGAGGGTAAAAGGGGATCAAATATATGGTGATGGAAGGAGAACTGACTCTGGGTGGTGAACACACAATGGGATTTATAGATGATGTAATACAGAATTGCACACCTGAAATCTATGTAACTTTACTAACAATTGTCACCGCAACAAACTTTAATTTAAAAAAAACCATCAGGAACTTACTCTGACATACCTAGCCTAACAAGACTGGTGCGACAGAAGATGCAGGAGGAAGAAAAGATACTATTGCACCTTCAAGTTTTCCACTAATTACAACTGTAAAATAAGGAACCCCGCAGGCCTGATGCTTTCCATTCCATCTGAGAGAGTGCTGGCAGGGTGCTTTCCAGGCCCTTCAACACAAGAATTCATTTTCTCGAAGGCTTACTGAGCTATCTCTCCGAACCCCCACCATGGAATGGAAGACGCATTCTCCAGCCCTACTGCCCTGATGGTTCCCGATCAGTAGAACCAAGTCTATTTGTAAATCTCAGTCTAATAGAACCCTCAGACAGTCCTCAGCCAACCTTCTCGCCCACGATTCCCAGGTGCATGGAGGAGAGAGAGCCGCTGGTTGTTTCCTCTTCTCAGGCCCCTGTGTAGGATGCCCACTCCTTAGAGGCATGTGGTCAAGCTCCAAAGAAATGACAAGTGGTCTTAGTGGTTTTTAATTCCTCTTATTCCCAAGGGTTGGGAACAAGTATTTCCAATGGAATACAATACCTTAGGAAGAAGAGACACTCAACTGAGAACTGTGGCCATCACCTGACCCCTACCTCTGCTCCAAACATGCCCTTTTTATAGGGAGCTCCATGGCCATGGTGATGCAATGGTACGGGTGACCCAGCCCATCAGATGGGATGCCTGACTTAATCCATTCACTGAACAAACACTCCTGTGCACATCTGCCATATTTCTGGATTTCCCAATGCTCAATTTTCTCACCAAATCATTTAAACGTCTGATTCCAAAGTATGAAGCAGTAACAGGCTGGGGATGACACAAAGTTGTGCAAGTTGTGTTCTGCACAAGGGTACCCAATTGAGGAGATGAGAAGGAACTGAAATTCAGCCCATGCTCCTTTTGCCAAGTCAGGACCCATGGGGCTGCATCTGCCCAGGGGATGCCCCTTCCCCTAATGTGCAAAACAGCATTATCTAGTCAAACAGAAGCCCTGTACAGGAGATACGACGTAGGGTCAGATGCCAACAGGCTATCGTACCCTGTTATCAACTCTGTCCCTGACAGATGACATAAGAACGGACGAATCTCTTAATTAATCATTGCCTCAGTCTGTGCATCTGTCAAATGGTGACAAATATGCCTCTCTGTGTTTTATGCCTGGAGAGAGTCATCGTAAGCAGCAGACTAAACTCACTAAAGGGAAAGTCCTCAAAAACTGTAATGTTTATATTAAGTATTAGACTTTATTTTCTCACTTTGTCCTAAGAAAGTGCTACTTACTAATTATGTATGGATCATTCTATGACCAAAGAGGAAAACAAAATTATTTGGTAGCCGTTGCCAAAGAAAATTAATGGAGTTTTTATTTCACTAGCTACGCAACGGTCATTAGAAAGGCCGAGCTAGGTACTAGCTACAGAGCTAAGTGTCTATTCAGGGACCCAACAGAAACTTCAGATCAATTTTTTATCAAGTGCTCTCAAGTTTTATATAGAAACAAAGGTCATAAACAAGGCTACTAACTAATTTTTGCAAAGAGATGGAGAAGAACGGACTTGTCTTTCCTGAGGGCAGGCAATGCACGTTTCTCATCCTTGAGTTTCAGGGCCTGAATTGAAAAGCAGTTGCTCAATCAATATTTGTTGACACTTGTGCTGAGTGGCCCAACATGCACTTCCAGGTGCCTAATCTTCCCCTTCAGGGGAGAGATGTGGATCCAGATATAGGATTAGGTCCTGAATAATTCATACAAATTCATCCAAATTGGTCAGATCTGCAGAAAAGGCACTTCAATTCCCACGTTTAGAAACTTCCTGTACCTAACCTAACTCTTGCACGTTCCTCTGATTTCAGCATTAATGGAATCAGAAAACATGACAGTGAAGTCATCGCTCTGATTCTACTTATCCAGGCGAAAAGATGGACATTTTTAAAAGTTCTAATTTAACTATCTTAATAGGCTACTTCTGAATTACAGACGAATTTATCTTTCTAGGTAAAAATCTAAACAAATGAATGCTAATGCCATTTATTAGGTCATTCTATGACCCACTTGTTCTACGTGCAGGACTTTTAAATTTCTTTTGGTCCAATTCATCCTTCAGTTATAGACTGTACTTTTAACCTTAAAAGTCAGCAAATGACTTGCTTACTATCTAACTTCAATAAACCTTAAGACTGTATAAAGAGAAAGCAAGTTCTGTGGTCTCCAGCTTGAGATTCCATTGCTGGTAGACAGCAGAAGCTCATGGTAAGAAGTCAAACTGTACTTCTATTCTTTTGTTTTCACTTCCTTCCCAAGAGTTAAGAAAAGGGTTTGCAGAGGGAGATTCTCACGAACAACACTCACCCAAGCTTTAAATGTGTTTACTCTGGTTTCAATGGCATCAATTCCTACAGCACACACGCTTTAAATAATACTTTACCATTTAGTGGCTTCATTCTTTTCACAAGCAGATGGCTACTTAGGAATGTATTTACTGCCACCTTGTGGAACAGAAACTTATTTGTAAAAGGCCTATTCTGTTCAAATTTTTGTCACACTTGATTTTTTTTTTTTTTTTTTTTTTAATCACGTTTTCTTCTCTGGAAAGAAGCTTCTGTGCTGATACTGTTACAAGAGCATCTCACACCTGGCAGGGGAAAAATATCCTGTTTGCTTCATGTACTGTCATTCTCCATCAAATGGAGCTATGACATACAGAGAGCAAAATTTTTCATTCCCTGGAAAGCCTTACTAACAGTGCCAGGAATTGAACCATAATCCCAGATAATTATATTTACAAGAAAAGGCCTGCCCATAATCTCTCCAAAAAATAATGTTATTCACATATGTTTTATATAGACTCCACATACATTGGCTTAGCCATGTTTGCATTCTGATCTTAGACTAGAAAATTAGACTGAACTACCAGAAGTATTTAAAATTGCCTGCCCCATAATATATCACATCACTTGCTTTCAATGCAAGGCATGGTCTGGTTTATTTTCCATTGCATTTTCCTGTTGCAAAGACATTTCGATAGCTGTATATATCTCTGTGGATGACTCTAAGGGGAGGGCTTAAAAGTAAGACTATACCCGTGTTTGGATAAACATATCTATCTGTTTTACCTCAGAGTGAACTATCTCATCGTGGGAAAGTTTACATCTGTTAAATACACACCAAAATTTTTAAAGGGTTTGATTATAAGGAATGTCTCTGTTAAAAAAGAAAAAAAAAACATAAAATTTTCACTTGGAAAAAACTAGTTTTTTATAGTTCTTCGGAGCAGCTACTATTTCTAATACCTGAGTATTACTGCAGCTTTGGCCTGAACCACCAGAATGGTTACTAAAACTGTACAACATGGACATTAAATCTGAACAGACAAACGTAGCAAGCAGCTAGAGCCACCTTGTAGCAAAGTTCCTTCTTTCAAGAAACCTACTTTTTATTTTATTTTATTTTTTTTACTGGAAGAGAGAATTTGACTCTAACCAAAGTTTGATTTTCACAGCATAGTTCCCTTTACACGGCCTAAGAGATTCTGGAAGGGAAAGTTCAGGACAGGGGGCAAGGGAAGAACGTGAGGCTCTCTCAGGAATGCTCAGGAATCTGGTAATACTAACGAATGAATACTTGTGAGGAAACAAAGTGGGACACAAGGCAAGACCCAGAAAGGGAACCAAGCCAAATGCTTTTTCCCAATGTTGGTCAGGAGCACTGTAAGTTCCAGTCTCAGGTTTTCAGAGTATTGTCAAAGCTTTTCTGTCGAAAGTCTCAGGAGTGGGAAAAGTAATGCAAGGAAAATAAAGTTGAAGATAATAAACAGCAGATTGAAAAATAAAATACATTCTTGATGCTATGTGACAGGTCCTATTTTTTAATCTCTAATTCCTCAAAAAGAGGAATAAAAGGGAATCCATCTGGAAGTAAAAAAAGATCCATGAGCTCTTTTTGAGAAAGGAAGTGAAATTAGTCACAATATTTATTCCAAATGTTGTGAGGACCATTGATGCTGCCAGCTCTCCACCAAAGCAGCCAGCTCTCCGAGGCTCCGAGGAGAATTGCACTTCCTGGCTCCCAGGTGGCTAGTTTTGGTCAATAAATAAAGAACAGAAATGACATGTGCCACCTCTAGGACAAAACACTGAATTGTTGATGCAGGACTTGGAGTTCTCTAGTCCCTGTGGCACAATGGCCTGAAATTCAAAATGGCAGCTGCTTTGCTCCCCTGGGTCTCTGAGAGAATGCCATGATCATGGCCCCTTGGCCTAGCTGCACTGAACATGTAATACAGGTGAGAAACAAGCCTTTATGATGTAGGCCACTAACATTTTAGAGATGTTTTTCTTAGTGTGTCACGCTGAAGCCAATCCTGATTGATACATACCTGCAGTAGAGAGGCAGTTTGCTTATCTTTTTGAAGTGGACAGAAGAAGTGTGTGACATGGTCCTTTGTTCAGGTTCTTTGTAGTGGAAAGGCAGGGAGGGCATTGGCTAATGCAAGAAAATTTTACATTTCAGAGCAGTTTTCTGTCTTCTCAAAGACTGACTGAATTCACCTTCCGAACAATTTACTGTATCTTTGTGTCATTTTGTATTTTATCAAGCAACATTGAAAGCACAAGCCACAAGCATCTGGGGTCTGTTAAATTATCTGACATTTGAAAGGAATCCTTCCTCTACAATCACTGAGGAATCACCAGTTTTAAGAAACAGGCTCCTGCTTCATTTCTGAGAAGGCTAGAACTCACAGAACAGTCAGTGTCTGGACACAAGGGTGGGATGAAATCTCCACCAAGCCACTGCTCCTGCTTCATGCACCACTGCAGCTCTGCTACCAGCACAAATATAAAGTCACCATCTGTGACTTTCCTGTCCTCAGCTTACTATTGACATAGACATATATTCATGGTCCTACATAGAGGTTCATCCTAAAGGCAGATCTTGAAATGATCAGAAATGAGACAAACCTGAAAGATCATAGACAAGGTCACCCACCCATAGACAGTCCTGCTCATGACAGATGAGGTGCTACTTCAGGCTGATTTTTATTTCATGGAATTCAACACTAAAAGGCAAGGTTTTTGGTCCTAGCTCCAGCTAACCACATGTAAGACATTGGCTTTCCACACCGAGTGAATGTGTGTAGAGCTTGGCACCAGTATATTTACGTTCCATTTTCCCAACCCAGTTTGTAATATGTACCCTGCCCTTGACCCAGAGTATCTTTATTGTACACGACAACCACTATGAAGCACAAAGTATATAGTCCCCATTCTATGGGTGAAGAAACTGAGGCTTGGAGAGGTTAAGTAAACTGCCAAGGCAGCTGGTTAGCATCCTAACCGAGATTCATGGACAGGTCTGTCTATTTCTGAAGCCCAGGTACATATTTAATCACTCCACTCTACCTGACTCCTTCCCAGAAAGTGCAGCCATCTGATTTGGGCCATCACGGAACATTTTTTTGATCTTTCATAAATATTCCTCATTTAGAAATGGTAACGGTTAGCGTAACCTTCAGATAAAGGCACATCAGGGAAGTCAGACTCATAAAATCATAGACCTGGAAAAGGGCTCAAGAGCTAAACAATGATGTGGTGAACTCCACTGGTGTACCAAAGAGAGGTGGACAGGTCAGTGACTAAAAATCAGCGCAAACGTCTCAGCAGGCAACTGGATACAGACACCTAAGTAACCATTGTCTTCCAAAGTGAGCATACACCTTAATGTATGAGGTCTTCAGTGGTTATTTTGAAAACCAACCACTTCACTGTATCTCACACCTTGCATATGCATTATAATCAGTAAATCCAAACATCAATTAAGGAAACACTACATTACTAGTAATTTTATTTTTACCAGGATAAAACATTCTTGATTTGTAAGTGTTTTCCTATACTCGTTTCATACATTTTTCAACAAATAGAGCACTAAGTCTTTCAAGATTGACATACATAATTGCATATATTTATTTTTTGGATATCTTATTTGGTGGGTTTCTTTTTTTTTTTTTTTTTGTATATTTATTGGTCAAGTCAATTTAAAAAATCACCACTCAGTTGTCGGTGTTTATCGTCAAGGGTAGTAGACAGCCACCACACACTTGTCACTATTCATGTGACAAGACTTGTGGGGCCTGATTGTTCCTGATGACATTTGTACCCCACAGCAGTGTGCACAGCTTTACCTCGTCATCAGTAGAAATCATTAAGTTATTTGGTAATCTTTCCGTTTTAAATAAATATTGATATTCTCTCCTTTTTAAATAGCTATTTGCTTTGAATAAATCAGTTAATCCATTTATATTATTCCTACCCAAGTAATTTTAAAAATAGAATTCACTAAATATTTGTTATTAAATCTCATAATCATTGTTTTATGCAGTCTCCACTAATTGGCAAAAAACTACTCAGCATATTAACAAATAATTAAAGCCAAATTCTTAGTTTTTATATATCCAAAGTATTTGTTTAGGAACAAATAATAGGATGCTAAATATCACCTTAAGTTATATAAACATCTTAATTTCGTAGACTAAATAGGCATACATAGTAATAAACATACAATATATGACTATTTGTCAAGTTTTTCATTTTCTAATTTCTCTCTTGAAACTTTCTAAATTTTTAAAAATTTGTTAAAGCATACTATTTTTCTCTTTTCTCTTAAATTGTATTTAGATATATCATGCATAAATAAAAGTACATAAACTATAAGTATAATACCTCAGTGACTTTTAATAAAATGCAGACACCCATGTAACTAATACCCAGATCATGACACACAGAAAGATTAGCACCCCCAAGACCCCTTTCTGCCCACTTCCAGTCACAACCTTCCAAAAGTAACCACTGGGCTGACCTAACCTCATAGTTAAGTTTTGTCTCTTCTTAAACTTCATATAAATGAAATGATACAGTATGCACTCTTTATTACTGTTGCCTTCCTTCAATATTATGTTTCTGAAGTTCATCCCTGTTGTTGCATATAGTTGCAGTTTGTTTATTCTTGTTGCTGAATAGTATTCTATTATAGGATACTATAATTTATTTCTCTACTACATGTTGCATGGGACATGCGTATACTAAAACTTTATTCCTTGTTTATCTGCAATTAACATTTATCTGACCCTACAGTGTTTTGTCTAATTCTTGACAACCCTAATCCTTGACAATACCTAGTATTGTCAGAAGACATGCCTATTTTATTTAAAAAACAAAAACAAACCAACCAAAACCACTTGCTACCCTTGTAGAAGTTGTATCTACAAAATAAAATTGAAGATTTAACAATCATTTAGTTCATGTGAACACCATGGATCGGGGACTGGTTTATTCAAGAGTACTTCCTCCTCCAAAAAAAAAAAAAGCCCACTTTATGTAATAAAATATGTCTTCCAGTTATCTACATTTATTAAATCAATTGAAACATGGCCAAGTCTTCACTTTATTTCTGATATGTAAACACATTTCTGTGTTAACAGTTTGCTTACAAACACAGAAGTTATAGTTATAACAATGTTTATTATTTCTATGAAGTTTATTCTTCAAAGCTTATTACAAATCACAAATTAATTAAGCTCTACAACAGCCCTCCACCCTCAACCAAGGGAAGAAGGGAATTACGATACTTATTTTAAACCTCCAAATCACAAATTCAAGATATAAACCAACTAATCACAGAGTAAATTTCAAACCTAAAACCAGAGATTTTGGTTCGATGTTCCAAACACTAAGCTTACATCAATCAAAGGGAAACATTAATATTCCACCTGACAAAAACTATCATCATTCTGCTTTTCCATCTAAAAATGGGAAAGAGAGTTGGAGGTCAGTGAATGCTGACCTTTCAACAAAGTGCTTATTTTCATTCTTATATATAAGTCTCTTTAGCAAGGTTTCAACCCTAGTCAAGTTCTGACTTGTTTTTTTACTCTAAAAATGTGTACTCATCAAGAACACAAGTGATAGGGGGCGGCCGAATGGCTCAGTTGGTTAGAGCGCGAGCTCTGAACAACAGGGTTGCTGGTTCAATTCCCGCATGGGATGGTGGGCTGCGTCCCCTGCAACTAAAGATTGAAAATGGCGGCTGGACTTGGAGTTGAGGTGCCCCCTCCACAACTAGATTGAAGGACATCGACTTGGAGCTGATGGGCCCTGGAGAAACACACTGTTCCTCAATATTCCCCAAAAAAAAATTGAAAAAAAAAAAAAAAAAACTCAACTGATAGTCACAGAAAGCCAGAAAAATATAGAGTCAGAAAAACCTAGTGAGGTTCAGAGGAAATTCTAAGATTAAATTCCAAATGATTACTCCGTTGTTATCTTCCAGTGTGATTACTGAATAAGTACTGAAAATTACTGAACTAGTAGTACAATAAAACTGGTCTAAATTTTTCTCTTGACTTTTCCAGCCACAAAAATCTTGGCATGAAGGAACATCTGTCATAAAATGACTATTGTTCAATCCAGATCCTGAATGAAAGTGAGACTCTAAGGTTCTGTTAGGAACAGCTGGGATATTTCTGGGGAAAGCATTTCAATTTAATTCCATATTTGTCTTCAAGTATTACCAATGATTTATGAAACTTTCTTTGACAACTAGCATTTAAAGAAATAAAAATTGTGTGTTTTTCAGAGCAATTTTTCCTCTGAATTATTCCCTTAGTTCCTCCAAAAATATCTCCATCAATTGCTAAAACTAAAGCTCTTTGTCCATTTTTCCGTACTTCTTTTCTATTGAACGAAGAAAAATAGCCATTTAAAGCCTAAAGGTGTAATTATAAATATGGTGGTGGTTATATACTGAAAAATAAAAGTGTAAGAGCTGGAAGATATACCATTGGTAGTGATAAAAGATAAAGTTTAGTTCACAAACACAAAAAGTTAAACAAAATACATTATTTCATTTGAGTGAGCCAAAGATATACTATTGGGAGTGGAAGAAAAGTTGGCAAAGAGTCACAAAATTAAACAGAGTTTTTTTAAATTAATTTTTATTTTTCAGTTACAGTTGACATTCAATATTATTTTATAATATTTCAGGTGTACAGCCTAGTGGTTAGACATTTATACAATTTACAAAGTGAACCCCTGATAAGTCTAGAACTCACCTGGCACCATGCATAGTTATCACCATATTATTGACTATATTCCCTGTGCTGTACTTTATATCCCCGTGACTATTTTGTAACTGCTGATTTGTACTTCTTAATCCCTTCACCTTTTTCACCCAGCCCCCCAGCTCCCCTTCCACCTGGCAAGCATCAGTTCTCTGTATCTATGAGTATGTTTCTGTTTTGTTTGTACTTTAAATTCCATATATAAGTGAAATCATGTGGTATTTGTCTTTCACAATCTGACTTATTTCACTCAGCTTAATATCCTCTAGGCCCATCCATGTTGTTACAAATGGCAAGATTTCATTCTTTTCTATGGCCAAGTAATATCCATTGTGTATATGTACCACTTCTTTATCCAATCATCTATTAACGGGCATTTAGGCTGCTTCCATACCTTGGCTATTGTAAATAATGCTGCAATGAACACAGAAGTGCATATATCTTTTCAAATTAATGTTTTGGATCTCTTTGGATAAATACCCAGAAGTGCAATTGCTGGGTCATAAGGTAGTCCTATTTTAAACTTTTTGAGGAAACTTCATATTGTTGTCCATAGTGGCTGCACCAATTTGTAACCCCACCAACAGTGTACGAGAGTTCCCTTTTCTCCACATTCTCACCAACACTTGCTGTTTGTTGATTTATTAATGATAGTCATTCTGACAACTGCAAGGTGATAGCTCATTGTGGTTTTAATTTGCATTTCTCTGATGATTACTGATGTGAAGCATCTTGTCATGTCTATTGGCCATCTATAGGTCCTCTTTGGTGAAATGTTATTCAGGTCCTCTGCCCATTTTTTAACTGGACTGTTTGGGGGTTTTTTGTTGTTAGGTTGTATGAGTTCTTTATGAATTTTGGATATTAACCCCTTATCAGATATATCATTGGTGAATATCTTCTCCCAACTGGTAGGTTGTTTTTTTCATTTTGTTGGTTTCCTTTGCTGCGCAAAACCTTTTTAATTTGATGTGGTCTCATTTGTTTTTTGTTTGTTTGTTTGTTTCCCTTGCCCAAGGAGATATATTAGAAAAAATGTTACTAAGAGCAATGTCAGAGAGTTTATTCCTATGTTTTCTTCTAGGAGTTCTAAGGTTTTGGATCTTACATTTAAGTCTTTGATCCATTTTGAGTTTATTCTTATATATGGTGTAAGAAGGTGATCTAGTTTTGTTTTGTTTTGTTTTTTTTTTTTGCATGTACCTGCCCAGTTTTCCCAATACCATTTATTGAATAGACTGTCTTTACCCCATTGTATTCTTACCTCTTTTTTATAGATTAACTGACCATATGCATGTGGGTTTATTTCTGGGCTCTATTCTGTTCCATTGTTTTATGTGTCTGTTTTTATACCAGTACCATGCTGTTATGATTACTGTGGTAACCATAACATTACTGTAGCCTTGTAGTATAGTTTGATATCTAGAGCATACTTCTAACTTTGTTTTTCTTTCTCAAGTTTGCTGTGGCTATTTGGGGTCTTTTGTGGTTCCATATAAATTTTAGAATTATTTGTTCTAGTTTGGTGAAAAATGCAATTGGTATTTTGATAAGAATTGTATTAGATATATAGATTACTTTGGGTAGTATGGACATTGTAATGATGTTAATTATTCCTATCCATAAGCATGTATATGCTTCCACTTGTTTGTATCTTCTTCACTTTCTTTCGTCAATGTCTTATAATTTTCCAAGTGCATGTCTTTTACTTCCTTGGTTAAATTTATTCCTAGGTATTTTTTTTAATGCAATTGTAAATGTGATTCTTTTCTTAATTTCTTTTTGTGATAGTTATTTGTGTATAAAAATACAGCCAATTTTGAATATAAATTTTGTATCCTGCTTCTTTACTGAATTCATTTATCAGTTCAAACAGTTTTTTAGTGAAATCTTTAGGGTTCTGTGTGTGTGTGTGTGTATATATATATACAATGTCATCTGCAAATAATGACAGTTTTATTTCTTTCTTTCTGATTTGGATGCCTTTTATATCTTTTTATTTTTCACTAGTGTGGCTAGGACTTCCGAGAGAGATATTTTTAAATAACGATCTTAACACAATAATCAGTTGTGATCCAATATGGACATAGAAAAATAAGTTTATCTTATTAAGTAGAGTTGTCTAACTGAAAAGGAGATTTTTAAAGAGGTGAATTAGTGATGTGTCTAAGTCCATGAAAGGTTTGAAGCTTTCCTATTTACCCCAGAAACCTGCTCATCCTCCCTTGACTCCCCTCACCCACCATCTCTCCTCATCTTAGTAAATGACCCCCTTTTCCTCATGTCACAAACCTCGAGTCGTTGTGAACTCTCTTCCTCACTCCTCTCCTTGTTCAATCCATTGGCAAACATTCTTTCCTATCTCCAAATTATATGGTAAATTAGTCCCTTCCTCCCCATCCCGACCAAAACCACCCCTTGTTCAGACCCCATGGAAGAAACAGCAGCCTCCTAGCGGCTCTCCCTGCTTCCTGTCCTGCTATCCACAGTCCATTCTCCGTGCAGCAGACAGAGGGAGCGTTTTAAACTCTTGTTACTAAATCATATCACTTCTTATATTTCTTATTAAAAAAAGACACTGTTCAATCAAACTTTCTAGTACAGCCCACAAGCAACTGCAATTAGCATCATCTGAGCATATGGGAACTGTTGAATAATTAATAAATACAATAAAGAAACATTTTTAAGGGCGACTCCCAAAGAAAGAAGTAGCTCCAGCAAAGTAGCAGTGAAGGAGGGGCAGGGAGGCAGGAAAGATGATCAATAAGGGGGTGTGTTCTAAGTGGGTCAAGGCTCCACAACAGTAATTAGTTGCTCTGTTTTTGTGGTGAACCTCCAGAGAAGCCCCTGAAACTCTTTTATCTTACTCTCCCACCCCACCTTCCAACCTCCACACTTTGTTTCCATCATTTCAAGGAAGCCACAGAGGAATCCAGGGTTTCCTGGGGTCTCTTCAGCCAGTTCCCTGGGTACAGGAGTCTCTCCCTACTTGTTGGCATCCAGGATGGATGCCCCTGGTCTGTGGAGACAGTGACCACTGGGCAGGGCCAGGCTCCCAGACACTGGTGATGACATAAAACTTTACAGACCTGCAAACAGCTGAGATGGGTCTCAAAAATAACAGAAACTGGGCCCACAACAACCATAAAAAAGAGTCATAGAAGAATGGGATGATAAAGAAAATAATCTAGCGATTATCAAGAAGGCATTTTCCTTAAGCCACACCTTCACTAATTCACACTGAGGCAGGATTAGACAATAACCCCAGAACAGTGTCATCTATTATCTGCCATCCCTTGTTTGTAATACACTTCCTATTCCTAACTGTGTGCTCAGTTATTCTCAATTATTCCTTTGCTTGTCATTATAAGACTTGAGTTAAAGGTTCCCTCCAAGTATGTCACTACAGATAGACATCTGAATTGGGAAAACACAATGTCAGTTAAATTTTGGTGAGCATCAGGTCAATAATAGCCTTTAAAAAATAGTGTCTTGACAAGATTTACTTCTATTTGAGGACACTATGTATTTTCTAATGCCATCCAAGCAGCAGAAATTTGACATATAGCTGTTAGGACTAACAAACATAATTTGTATAGTATGGAAGTATGTAACAATTATATGATTTATTTGTTAACAAGTACAGGAAGGCCTATTTCAGTTAAGGAAACAATAGTTGATTAACAACAGATCATTAGAACTAATGAAAAATTACAAAACTAAAGAAAAACATTGCAGACAGAACTGATTGACAATCTCTAGTGCCAATTTGAAAATGTATTTTTAATTTTTGTATTGGTCTCATAGAGACTATATTAGAACAACAACAAAAGAAAGTAAACAAAGTTAAAGTTGATACTAATAAAGTATGATATGGCCAGATATATTTTAAGTACTATTAGAGAAAAAGACACCCTATATTTATTTAAAAATTAAATGTTGCAACTTGAGAAAACAATGTAAATACAGAGGGTGACAAAAAAATGTATACACATTTTATGAAAGGAAAACTGTATTAAAATTGGAATAAATATATACCAATAACAAAGATGAATACAAGTCATGTGTGACTTCTGCAATTACAAGAGGTGCTCAAAGTGGTTACCATCAGCTTCCAGACACTTCTGATTACAGCAAACTGCTGCATGAGCAACGTTGACCAAAATGTCCACTTGCATACATTTTTTTGGCACCCCCGGTATTACACTGTAATAGCAGGAATCATAGGGTATAATCACAAAGGAACTTTATTTTTATTTCCTGATGTACTTTTAAATGTGTCGTGGGGCTATTTCTTCCCATGACTCCAGATGAAAACTTGGTCACCCCCTTTATTTTCCTGGACCCTTTTACATAATATGAATAATATGCATTCCAAGTCACATAGCACAGCCCCAGTTTCAGACTTAAAACACCCAGTGTCATGTAATAGGTAAAGCTTTCATCTTGTTTTAAATTTTAAAGACTATTTCACAGTCTCAAGTCTGGTCTACCACAGAGAGGAAGCCTGCTGTTAGAGGAGGAAAAAATATAATAGGCACATTCTCTCTCTTTCCCTCATCTAGACTTTCTATTCCTCTCCCCCGTCAATCATGGTTCCTGGCTCCTCCAGGGTTGGAATAGAAGGAAGAGAAGAGAAAAGGAGGCAGGGAAGGCCTTCCTTGACTACTACTGTCCTAAATTATCACTGGGTGACCTCTGGACTGGACAGCTGTTTCAAGTTGACCTTCTTCCCCTTGAATGCTTTTGTGGGTTTTTCAGACACCCTTTCCTCCTATTGCTGGGGATTATGTACATGCAGTTCCTGCAACCTGAGCAAATGAGTCTCTAGTCCTTCTGGTTGCTGGAGCCTTTTCCTGCAGCAAATAGACTTCCAAGTGGCACCCTTCTAGCGTCTTTCTGTTGAGGAAAGCTTGGCCTTCTTGTGTAGGAATTAAGACAACCCTACTCTGGCTTTCTCCCATGAGAAAGTCTGCTCCCTAGGAAACACTCATGTGTCCTACAAACCCTGTAGCACAGGGTGATCCAAGGGAAGCAGAAAGCTCTCCTGTGGTCCACCATCACAGTGGCAGGTCAGTCGGTTACTCATCCTGTGATGTCTAAAACTGAGTCCAATTCATGCTATCCACTGAAATGCAGGGGTCACATGTTAAGCTTTCCAAGCTGTCCCCTTCAAGTCATTTTCCCTGGGCTTTAGCTAAGAGGCACCCACAGTTCTCTCCCAAGGATGGGGGGCGACTTGCAGCACATAGACAGATGGCTGCAAAAATCCTCTCCCTTAATCTTCAGAGTCTGACTCTGGTAAACTGGATGTGGGTGGAAAGGATATTGAAATAACGAGACCGAGTTTTGCCTACATCCTTTAAAGATTCTACAACCTGGTCTCCATCCATCCTCACTTGGGAATAATTGAGACAGATAGATGCAATAAATAAATATAAATATATAAATATAAATATATATATTTATATGTTATATAAATATATATTTATATATAATATAAATATATATATATATATATATATATATTGCTTGATATAATATATATATGGTGGGCTTTAGCCAGAATTTCCATTTTAATAACCTATTGTATTCATTTCTTCAAACCATTTACTGCCAAGGCTCATTTGACTCTCCAGGTAGATCAGCTGTTAAATATGCCTGAAGGAAACATGTTTCAGTAACATACTAGAAAAAGATTCCTTAAACCATCAAAATGTCAGCATATGTATATCTACTTGAGGCAAAAAAAGAACCTAGATTAACCTCTTAGACCATTCCCAGCTCTAAAATGCTATAATCATGACCAGGTGATTCAATCAAATACTGTTGGGAGAGCCCATAGGCCTTTTTGTAACTCAGCCCCCGGTACATCCCAAGACTACCACCAATTTCATTCTTTACTGGCAGGCTCCCCAGTATTTTTCCCACCCACCCATTTGCTGACCCCGAAGACAAGTTCACAGGCTCTAAAATCAGGCTACTGAACACCTGAGCAAACAGAAGGATAACATCAGCAAGAACCACAAAAACTGGGGGACAGTGAACATTCTTACAGCTCTGGTACCCTCCTGAGGAGGCAAGTAGTTCTGGAGTATTTGAGCTCCAGCTGATGTCCTGAGAGTCAGACTCTAAACATTTGGGGGCCATATAACTTATCATCCATACGGAGGCATTTTTGAACTTAAAAACAGGTGCTAATAATCATTATGCTGGGACAGAAATTTAAACCCCTCTTCTCTTTTCCCCCTGCCTCTGACAAAGTTGGTGCAGAGAAGTAAGCTCCCCACGGGGGCCACACACAAGCCTGAATGCACATTCATACTTGTCTTGGCTGGCCGACTTGGTTCTTCAGTTTCCACTGGGGTTTTGTCCCACGGGAAGACTGATCACTTAGAGCATCTCTTTATAAGTCAGGTCTATTCCTAAGAAAAAAATATGGTCTGCGTTTCTAAATATCTCCCATGATTTAGAATGAAAGCAATATAGAGCAAATAGTGAAGCCTCTCAATGTTTTTAAGTTATCTTACAGAGTGCCAAAAACATGTAAATATTCATAACATAAACACATTCTGCGCATATGGAAACCCTCTACCCAAAGAACATGAGAAATAAAAACCAAACCCAAGTCCTTAATGAAGCATCTTTACCGTGAAAGTACAAGTGCAAATAGCTTAACAGTCTGCATAACTCATTGCCAAACCCAAGACAAAAATTCACGTCTGAGAATTTCGATGTGAAAACCCTCATTTGATTTTTACACAAAACCACATGATTATAGGATTCCTTCATCTTAGGAAAATACTAGCTATTCCAAATTGATGTTTTTTAATGTAATGTAGCAAATTAGCACTGTTTTAAATCTTCCACTTTGGGTTGTTACAATCTTTATTAAAGAATTTAAGCCTAAATTATTGACTCTGGCTGCAGAACATCAGCTTGAAATGTGGGAAACAGAATATGCTTTTAGTAAAAATATATCTCAACTACATAAGAAGAAAACGTTATAAAGTGTAGCACCTACCATCGTTAGCTAGTTTATTTCCTAAGCCATACTGCACCTTGAATTATAATCAACTCAAAAAAAAAGCTGGTGTTATATTTCTTATTGTTATTTTCCTAAAATAAATGTAATGTGGATCATCTATTCCAGATGACCTCTAACATTAAGTTACTTTTTCTTTATGCAGTGTGTGAATATCATCCAAATTTCAAATGACCATATTAATCATATTAAATTGAAATTGGAGGGTTTTGATTGAGGGACTTGAATACAAATGTTTTGTCCCTTGAAAAGGACAACAGTTTATTAATATCAATGACTTAATATTAATAAACTCATTTTCTGAACTATTAATATGGAATAGTGTGACTATTTCACACACATACACACACACACACACACACATCTATCCAGTTCATTAAACAAATGACCTAACTACCATTCCATATTTAAATAGCAAAAGAACGACCAAAGAATAAAAGTTCATTTCCTCACTTACTATTATTACCTTCGATAGGCCGCTGGTCCTATCAATATACCAGTGGCTACCGAGCAGAACCAGCATTGATAACCTGAAAGGCTAGATGTGCCATCATTTTTCGGCTACCTCTCAAGAATTCAGACTCACGGGTTGCAATAAGAACATAAAACCTGAACATTCAGGAATTAGAAAATAATAGATCTGAATCAATCTGACATATTCTTCAAAACTCCGAACTCTGAGCCTCTTCTCTATGACATCTCCTAGAATAGAAATCCAGGACTGCACAGGAAAAGAAACAAAAGCTCAGAGGCATCTTGTCTAAACTAACAAAAGGCATCTTTTACTAATCTGGTATCATATGAATGACATACTGTTTTGTAAAATTTCTCTGAAGAAATTTAAAAAGTGACATAACTTCTCACATCTAGGCAACACATCTTGGAAACGCCACGTGAGAGAATGTTCCCCAGGAGATGGAAACATATCTATGGTCTCCACATTATAGGTGAATAATGCATGATAGGGAAGACCTAATTTCTCTTTGTAAATGAGATTAGTAAAATGTTTTATCTGGGAGGAAAAAGTAGTATATACACACATACTCATGAAACCTTAAACTTTCCAAGGTTGTTAATGTGGTAGACTCAAGATACAGAGAGAGCTGATAAGTCTGAAGAGGAGGAGTGTGAGCAAAATGTGTTTTATTTCCAATTTTCATTTTTAAAAATATACTTGCCCTGATATTTTTCATACCTGTCTATAGTTCTCTTTGTGTCTGGAGCCTGGGGTTGAGTACCAAATGTTGATAGCTGGCTAAAGTGACTCTCTCCATTGAGGCTATTTTCCTGTTTCTTATTTAAGGCACTAATAATTAGTCTGAACTGTCTTTCTTCAGACATAGAAGAACCAGATTCTAAAATTCTCTCCTTTCCTTTCTGTCCCCTCCCCACCTTTTCAGGAGAAATGGAAAACATTTTCCCTGTCATCATAAGCTTCTTGGATTTTTGAACTGCATTTCCTGATCAATTTGTTGTTAAGCTTCAGGCAGTTTGAGCTCTGAGGTATCTGAATGGCAGGAAATGATTTACTAAAATTCATCCCCAGAGAACAAAGATTGAAACACAATAGTGATTTTGTTAATAATATGAAAAGAGATTTTCTACATATAAATCATATTGGCATATGTTTCTAGGTTCAATGTCCATAAGGTTTCAATTTGGGTTAGAAAGAAAAAGAAAATCACACTCAACAATCTCATATTGTAGATTTGATATGGAGCTAGTGAATTATATTCAACAAAACTGTTCACCTCTAAGAAAAAAAACTTAATAGAGTAATTGGCTAAAAATATTCTTACGGCAATTGTTAAAATATTTTCAGAGAAAAATCATTAAAAAAAAAATAAGAATTCTCCCATAAAACGGAAGTCTTGGATTCATGCTAATTTGTAGTGAGTTTGACATTTAATAGCGCACTTTCAGTTAGTTGCTTTACCAAAATCTCCCTCGGGCCAAATATCCTCAGATATTGCATTCCTTGCTTTTCAGTCAAAGAAGGGAGAAAAGGGGGTAGGGAGGAAGTCTGGCATCTAGACTTCTTCAAATTATTTCTGAAAAATTCTTAAGCAGCTCTGAATTTAAAGGGATCTGAGTTCATTCATTCACTTATTTATTTAGAAACATGTATCAGGAACCTAATAGAGATCAGAGACCTCTAAGACCCTGCCTGTCCTTAAGAAATTCACAAGCTAATAGGAAAAAAATGGCCTGTAAATACCTAGAGTATAATGGGTGAGTGCTAGCTCCAGGACCAAACAGTCCACAAACAACTCCATTCATGGCTGTCCTCATCAGTTCCAGGGATAAGGAGGTGAATAATAGCATCTCCATACAAAGGAAGCACAGGAATCTATCGTGAGCACTTTGTGAGCATTATCTTAAGCCTTGCCTCATCAACCCAGATAGATATTGATATTATTGTTCCATTTTCAGAGAAGAAACACTGAGCTTCACCTTGTACATTGTTGGTGGAAACGTAAATTGGTGTAACTGCTATGGAAAACCACACCGAGTTTCCTCAAAAATTTAAAAATAGAACTATCATATGATCCAGCAATCCCACTTCTGGGCATATATCTGAAGGAAATAAAATCACTATCTTGAAGCAATATCTGCACTCCCATGTTCACTGCAGCCAAGACATGGAAACAATCTAAATATCCACCCACAGAAGAAAGTTCAAAGAAGAGGTGAGATATAATATATATATATGAATATTATTAAGAAAATATATGTTAAGATAGATGTGTGTGTGTGTATATATATATATATATATATATATATACATATATATATAATATGATGGAATATTATTCAGTCATAAAAAAAAAGGACATCCTGCCTTTTGTAGCAACATGGAAACATGGATGGACCTTGAGGGTATTATACTAAGTGGTATACATAAGAGAAAGACAAATACTGTTTGATCTCACTTATATGTGAATCTAAAAAAGTCAAACTCACAAAAGCAAGTAGAATGTTGGTTGCCAGGGGTTTAGAGATAGGGGAAATGGAGACATGTTGGTCCAAAGGTGCAAATTTTCAGTTATAAGATGAATAAGTTCCAGGGATCTAATATACAGCATGGTGACTACAGTTAACAATACTGTATTATATACTTGAAAGTTGCTAAAAGCATAGGTCTTAAATGTTCTCACCATTAAAATAATAACAATAATTATGTGAGATAATGGAAGTGTTAACTAACCTTATTGCAGTAATCATTTCACAATTCTATATATGTATCAAATCATCACATTGTACTTCTTAAACCTACACAATGTTATATGTCAATTATATCTCAATAAATCTGGGGGTAAAGGACTGTATTGCACTGCAAAAGCTGCCATAGATAATACATAAACTAATGAGTGTAGCTGTGTCAATAAAACTTTATGGACACTGAAAAAAAAAGAGAAACATTGAAGTTCAGAATGTTTAGATCTTTGCTGTTCAATGGGTATAAATTTCTATTATGTAAGATGAATAAGTTCATCTTGCTGTGCAATATTGGTCCTATAGTTAACAATACTATATTGTACACCTAAAAATATGTTAAGCAGATACATATCATGTTTAGTATTCTTACCACGATACATTTTTTTAAGGAAAAAAATGAGAGATCTGCAGCACCATGTTAAAAAAACAATGAAGTGGACACAATATCCCATATCTTCAGGACAGTAGATAGAGATAAAAAGCAAAGTACCACGTCAGTATACAAAAGTCAGGGTATTTCTTCTATACCAGCAATGAACAGTCAGAATTGAAATGTTTCAAAATACCATTTATGATAACACCAAAAAAATGGAATACTTGTTTATAAATCTAGCAAAACATGTACAAATCCATGTCCAGGAAACTATGAGACTGTGAAAAGACATCAAATAAAATCTGAGTAAATGGAGAGGTGTTCTTTAAAAAAAAAAAAAAAAAAATCTTTAAATCAGCTGTCTAAATTCACATAGCCATTAGTCAGGAAAGCCAATACCTTCAGCTCTTCCGGCTCCATGAAACATCATGGAACGACCTAGCTGTGCTCATGTAAAACTATCCCCGCAGAGAACATCAGGGTTTGCAGCAGAATTTTAGAAGAAGTGTCGTTAAATGTTTAACTAGTTGAACTAGATGTTGAATTACTTAAAAGGTTAATTCAGAGGTTCTGATGAGGTAAGGCTTTCCTCAGTGGGTTCACCTACGACTCAATTCCACACTAAACCAAACTTACAGACAGATGGAGCCCATCATGTCACCCGTGGTCTCTAGTCACAGAAAATGTGGAATCCATCTGATTAAGAGGCCTTCTTTCCACCAGGGCATCTGTGATATCTTTGAGACTTCCCTTCAACTGACCTGCACTGGGGTCAGCAAATAGATTCACTTTCTATCTTGATCAGCTGTTCCTATTAAATACTATTTGGTTGGTCCAAAAGAAATTGCGGTTTTTGCGATTATTTTTAACCTTTTAAACCTCAATTACTTTTGCACCAACCTAATATTAAATGTTGTGAGTATACAATGCAGAGAATAGCCACCATTTTTAAAACAACACATAGTGATTTCTTTACCTTGCACTAAAGGGGAAAACACACATACCTGCAGCAAATTCACCAAATATGTGTCCCTGATTATGCTTATTTTTAGGGCAATATGTTCCTTTATCGTGTCTTAAATATAGCCAAATTAAAGCCTACATTGTTTTGGCTACTGGAGAAATTCGTAAATGACAGAAAAAGAATTTTGATTGGTTTCATAAAACCTGTAAGGGAAACCTTGTCCTCCTATTAGGCGAAAGAGTATTAATTCAATGTTTAAATAATCAGATATTTTTTTCCAATACATTTTTTCTAAGGAAATAATAAGTCTCATAATCCCCATTCTGTCACTCTCCACCAATAGAATTACCAGAGGTTTAGTGTTTATTTTGTAATTTTTTGGTTGTGCAGTGGTTGGGAGGATGTAAAGATGATTCTAGCTCAGACACTGGTTGGTCTGTTGATAGAAACAGGATTGATGGAAACCTGAGGAGAATCATTTTGAGGGGAAGATAAGAATCAGAAGCTTGAGAGAAAGATCTAGACTGGAATCATAGACTTGGTAGTTACTGTACAAAAGGTGTTGAAATGGGCTCCAGAATTTTCACACCACAAAAAAAAAAAAAAAAAAAAGACCTGTCCTTGTTTATGCAAGTGAGGCAAAGACCTCGTTCTAATCAGTGTGTTGGACAGAGTTGCAAAATGCTACACTCTGTGATCACACATTTGCACCCTACACAGAATAGAGTCCAATGCGTGTAGTTGTGCTAACTCCGTTTTACTCAACCTAAGACTCAGGCATACCTGGTCGCACATGAGGGACCAAGGAGCCAACAGGGACAACTAGGTTAATTGATGTTAGATCCATTCCAGGATAACAAACCAGGTAAGAAAGGAATGTTGTTTCTGAATAAAACATGTGATTGTCCCTCAGGTTACCCTGCCAGTCTTCAGGATTATATACCTCATATCTACAGCTGAGACAGGTTTATCAAAAGGAAAGAAACACTCGCAAATGTCTCCAGGGGGCTCTGAGAGCACAGATGGAGCCACACTGGGGCAACGGCTTTCTCAAAACAACATCTGTGCAGAGGTGAGCACCTGGAACAAGAGCCACTGGCAGTCCGGGCGTAAACTACGCTGACATGAACATCGGCCTTTCAGCAAGTGTCCATCCCAGTTGGCAGTGGTATCTTGACAGGTGAGGACACCAACATGATGGCCCCAACACACACCCAGAGCCTCGATACCAGGTTGCAGGGTCATCAGGGTAAACAGACAACACAGTACTCCTACGTGAATGGCACCTGGGAAGTTGGGAAATGGCAGATGATATGATATCACCTGAGAAGTACTTGTGAAATGATTCCAATGGACCCCAAAGTTACTTAGGAAGAATTTGAGAATGTAGAGTTTCCAGAGTTCGTAGAAAAAGAGCCAGAGAAATACTATTTTATGACTTATTTTTATCTTAATTTTATCCCTACTCCAGAGTGACTTCAGAAACACAAGTAATACAAAAAAACAGGGTTACACAAATAAAGAAAAAAACAAATTTTATAACTCCTACCATTTCCTGGTGCATAAGAAAATATCTACATCCAATCACCCCTCATCATGCAGAAGTTTCTGATTTTTTCTTTTCTAAGAAAATATAAAATATTACTTCACAGGCCCATTTTCACCTCCTGGCAATGAAATGCTCCCAGCAATTGCTCATCTCAGCCTCTCTTGTGGTCATTTGGGTCTTTTTTGCTTCAAGACAGGAAAGAAGAATCTTGTGGGATCCTGCTTTCTAATTAATATGCACAGTGATCAAAAAAGAAAGTTTGCTTGGAGAATTCAAGGTAAATCTGAGACACAATAGAAGGCACTGTTCTTACAGCTAATTGGGGGAACCTGGATGGTGCCCAGGTTTGAATCACACAGAAGTAATTATTCCTTTCCCTTCACAGATAACTTTAGAAAAGCATTCCCTTACATTCATGAACTTTTCCCAGTGCAGCATGAGAAATGCAGGAATGCAGCTCAGCCTGCCTTGCCCAGAGGAAGATCTGTTTCCCAAAATTGAGTGCATTTGTTTAAGCCCATTTCCAAAAAAAAAAAAAAAGTTGAAAGTTTAGCTCAAGATTTGCTTTGGGGGAGTGGAGGGATGGAATTTTATCAGATTACTGGGAAAGTAATGGTGAATATCTGCCAGAGAATCATATCGCTTTCTTTTTCTTAAAAAAAAAAAAAAAAGAAAAGGAAAGAAAAAAAACTCATGCTGATTTTGCAGTGGGAGGCCTGCCCATATGACAAATTAGTCAAGATGAAATGCAGTGGTTTGGCCTTTCTGGAAATTTAATTCTCAGGTTTTGAAAAATCTGGGGAAAACAAGAAATCTTATTGTTAGAATTAGTTAGAATAGTGGCAGCAACCCACTTGTAAGAATAGCTCATTTGCAAACAGGAAGAAAGTTTTGAAATGTTTTGAAACGGAAAGGTTGCCTGTAAAACAGCCATTTAAAATAACTACAGGGAGATCATCTAAAACATGGAAAGAAAAAGCACAGGAATAAAAAGTCCTGACAGCAAGAATGAGGGAACTACCCAAGGAACTCACAGTCCTGTCAGGTTTTTCCCTCTGCTTCATTTTACCCAGATGTCCAGACGAAGGGACCCAGGTGCCTCTGGCTGAGATTTCAAACAGAATCCTGACACCAGGCCAGGATTAAAAACCTAAAGATAAAACTCGGAAGCAAAAGAGAATCAGAAACAAGAAAGAAAGGTCAAGAACGCAAGAAATGAGCACCAGGTCACCAAGTCAAGATCAGGAACACACAAAGTCAGAGGGAAGAGTCAGAAAATCACCAAGTTCAAGCTTACTTAGTAAAAGAGGGCAAGGTCAAAGAGGCCAAGGAGTGCCATAACACTGGGCTTTTCAGTCTTTTTCAAGGAAACCCTAATGGTAAAGCAAAGTAGATTCATACCCCCAGAGATTCTGAATGCATGGCTGGAAACAAAGAGGCACTGGGGCAGCATTGGTTAATATCATATAGCTGCAAAAATTAATGGAAAAATTGCATTTTGCCCCATACAATAGCTTTATTCCTTTCAATATAAAATTAATGTAAGATCAGTTTCTCACTATAGAGTAAAATAGAGTACTCAGTAGGACAAGCCATGTGCAAAAGCACAGGAGAAACTTCACCTTTGTGTACCTGGGAAAACAGAAGCTGTGTTTGAGGAGCACAGGGCTCAACCATTATCCTTGGCTACACATCCACATGGTGCTGGACCCTCATCATCCCCAGGACTCAGGATGAAGCCTTGCTTCACCCCATAGCCATCAAGGTATTCAGAGACTGCAAACTCAAATGGCAAAGGGAGCCAAGTAGTAAACACAATTGTCTGAGCTCCTTGTCTCAAGGCCAAGCATAATGTCTGTCAATTACAAAATCTTTTTTCAAAATGCCATGAAAGCCAGATAAAAAGGTCAAGCAAAGGAAGATATGGAGCCATATATAGCCAGCCCCAGGGCCACAGGATACCAACCTCTAGTTAGTTCATTTTCCTGCCCCAACTCAACTAAATTTGAATGAAGAGGGACGTAGAATGTAAGAGCTGGATGGCAGAAGAAAACAAGTGTAAGAAAGAGGAAATAAACAAATAGAGATTATAATTTACATCTTAGCATACCACGTCTATTTTTTACAGATTCTCTATTTTAATAAAGGACAAAGGTAGATTGGATATGGCACGGAACGTCGGCATGAGTCACCCAGAAAGCAGTAACAATCAGCTTAGACAATGGTCAATGAAGAAAAACTTTACTGGGGGCGTGGGGAATGGAGAGTTATAGTTTAATGGGTACAGTGGCTCAATTTTGCCAAATGAAGAGTTCTGGAGACGGGCAGTGGTGATGATTGCACAGTATAATAAATGTACTTAACACCACTGAACTATGCACTTAAAAATGGTTAAGATGATAAATTTTATGTTATGTGTATTTTACCACACTTTTTTTTTTTAAAGCTCTTTATTGAAGAGGACAATCTTAGGGAGCAGGAGTAAGGGAAAGAGGGAGCAAAACCGAAGGGTAGGAGAGCCAGAACAAAGAGACCATGACAAGTTGGCCACCGATACAGGGAGCTGGCTGCCCCATCCTGCAGGATTGTCTCAAGAACTTTATGGAATGTGACCCCAAACCATCCACCTGTGGAGAAGGGAAATGCAATGATCTCTAAGCTCTACCGTGCACTGGGCACAGGTTTGCCCCACAGGGTTACCTCTCCAACACATATGGATTATGCATCACTGGGAGCCAAGTAGTTTCATTCCCTGAGGCGAGACACTATTGAGTTACACATGTGTACAACTGGTCAGAGACCCATGAAAATGACTGTAGCAGTGATGGCTGGAGAAAAAGATGAGGCATGGGGACATGAGATGGTGTCCAATACTGATAAACTAAAGAAACAAAGGCTGGCAAAAATAACTATCTGAGTAATACTCCAATTTTCAGACTCACTAAATACAGCATTTTCCAACTTCTGATCATTTGCCAACCATCTTTTAACATAACTACATATCACCTCTATAATTCTTTATTTGATATATTTTTAAATTAACTCCTTTTGACTTAAATTTCTGGCAGTTTATTAGATATAATCTACATAACAGTAAAGTCGCTCTTTGAAGGTATGTAGTTCTATATGTTTTAATAAACATAGTTGTGTAATAAACACCACAATCAAGATGCACATTTCTATCATCCAAAAAATTTCCCTTGTGCCCCTTTATAGCTCATGTCCACCCTGCCCCTGGCCCCTGGCAATCACAGATCTGATTTCTGTGCCTATAAATCTGCCTCTTCAAGACTGTCTTTCAAAAAAAGAACCTTCCAGTGCATGATCTCTTCACTTAAATTCATTTTCCAAAAAGAAAGATAATCTCACTACTATAAAGCATGAATGTGAAGTGCTAGTCATATTGTAATACACATTAAAGCACGTATAGAGCTATAAAATTTAAAATATACCACCTAAACCATGCCTTTGGATTTGGCTGGGCTACACGGGGAATCAGTGTAACTAACACGAAACTAGCGGTTGGGTGTGGAAAGCACAGAGAAGCCATCTGCTGCCTGTGGTGAAATCAGAGTCTACCATGCAGACTATGAGAATTTCAGCAGGTCGGGGGACAATGGGAACCCATGAAGAATTGACCCCTGGAATTCCAGGCAAGTAATCCTTGATTCAGACCCGGAGTTTATGGGCTGTTTACAGTCTCTGTGGGACACTGGCCAGAATAAAGGAGGACTTTGAATTGAGAGCTTTGGAATACTAGGCCCGTGTACAAAAAAGTGACTCAAACTCAGGGGGTAAGTCTGGCCTCCAATTTATTCAATAATATTAATTGGGCATCTACTATGTGCCAGGAACTATTCAAGGTTCTGGGGATGTAGCAGTGAAGAGAAAAAATATTGTAAAATAAAGTAATGGAGTTTTAACTCTAGATTTGGAGACAAACAATAAATCCATGAATTTATAATATGATATCAAACAACAACAAGACCTGAGGGGGGAAAAATGAAGCTGGCTGAGAGGATACACTAGGTACTCTCTTAGATTAGGTGGTCAGAGTACCTCAAAGTGCTTTTGAACAGAAGCCTGCATGAAGAAAAGCAGCTGCTAAATGTCCCTTCTAGCTTGAGGGTCAGGTCTACCAGAACTTTCCATCAAACTCCCAATTCAGACTGAAACTCAGGGTAAACATTTGTTACAACAATTCAGAACATGCACAGAGAAAAACGAACGCTGGTATTTCTCTGCTCTTCAGAACCCTACAGGACTATTTTAAGACATTATGACCCAAAGAGTTGCCATTTTTGGCTACTGGGTTTAGTCTTGCATGATTTAATCATGATAGGATTAAACAATAAAAGTATGATTGGTTATTGGCTTAAAGACAAGACCATTCACACATTCTCAGGCATTTGTTGAGGTCACAACGGTTGCTGGTTGTGAACAGAAAGTCATAGGCTTTTAAGAGTTAGTATGTATAGGGTGAAACCACACATCTCAAAGACAAACCGTGAGCCTGGTCTTCTAATAACGAGGCTCCAGGTGAGGTTGCCCCAGGAAGAATTCAGTGGCTTTTATGTCCCTGGAGTGTTGTGAGGATGTGGGATAGTCTGGGACAGAGGTTACCAAACTATGACCTGCAGCAAATGCTGTCCTAAGTCTCTTCCCTAGAGCATAGCCGCACGCATTCACCCTTTCATTCACAGATTTTCTTCAGCTGCTTCTGCCCTACAAAGACAAAATACCACAGACTGGATGGCTTAAGCAACAGACATGCATTTTCTCACAGTTCTGAAGGCTAGAAAGGATGCCAGGATGGTCATTTTCCGGTGAGAATTGTCTTCCTGACTGGTAGACATCTGCCTTCCTACTGTGTGTCCACATGGCCTTTTCTCAGTGTGTGAGCATAGAAAGAGAAAGTTCTCTGGTGTCTCTTTTTATAGGACCAGGACCCCACCCCCATGACCTCATCTCGTCCTAATTGTTAATACTTCCCCAAGACCTCACCTCCAAATACCATCATATTCGGGGTTAGGCCTTCAATATATGAATTGGGAGAGGACATAAACATTCAGTCCATAACTGGCAGTAATTTTTAAATGAAAACCCATGTTTCAACTAAATCTCATTTTATCAGTTTGGAATTCTTTTTCAGCCCATCCTCTCAAGAAATTGCAACAAACCACTTTCCAGAGTCAGCACAGGAAGTATTGAGTATCACTTCATTTTTCAGTTAAAAGTAGATCTTTTAAATGCAGGAGCAAATGAGATATTATATTGCATCAGCTAAAAGTCAATAAGCGTTCATTTAATTCCCACAGTGTGCACAGCACTTGGGAGATTACAACTCGGAATTCAAACTAATCTTCTTTACTTTGATGGTTTTACATTTTTTTCTTCCACCCACCTCACTCCAGCCCCACCATGTTGTTCTCCTCATTTTTCAGCTATAGGTAAATTGCAAGAGCTAAAAAACCTAACTAAAGAACTACATAATCAAAAGCTGTGATGGAAGGCAACATGTGGTATTTTCCTCCTTGTGTTCCAAATATGGAAACATCTGTTCTTGCCATTGTGCTCATCTGGATTGTCTTCTAGAACTGCAAGTCCCATCCATCTCTCTTACTAAGTTGGAGAAAATGGGTGAAAAATCTGAGGAAATAAAGGGGACTTGTGACCGGACTGTATACCATTTCCAAATTCTCATCTCAAGAACAAATTAAGTACAGATGGGAATAATTTAAACTATTTATTTATATCATACTTTAAAATATGGAGCCAGCTGGAAAGATGGCAGTTTGAAGTCAGAGTGTCCCCTAACCTCCCTTTCTAAAGTAGTATGACAACTTGAGCGGACAAGGCAATATGAATTGCTATAACTCTTAAGGAAAGTAATCTGCCACTCTCTATTGAAAAGTGAAATGTGCCTACAGTGAACTCTGTAACCCCACTTAGAGTAATTCGGCAGTACATAAAGATACATATGCTAGTGCTTTGTTTGCTGGTTATTTGTAACGGTTTAAGTATTGGGAAAGAAAAAACTAACCAAAGACACGTGCATTGCATTTGGGTCTATAGAAAGAAACGTATTTTTATAAAAATCTACTGCAGTAAGAAGATATCTAAGTGTATTGTTCATCTAACACCCCCAAGACAAAATGGGCATCAATACATTTTAAGTACAATGGACATTTTTGAAAGGTCTAATAAGCTTCCTGATGAATCACTTACATTAGCTGTTACATTTTTAAATCATCATTAGTTTTCACAACTACTGTTTTATGACTTATGTAATTATCTAAACAGTGTTTCTAAAACATTTGAAATAACTAAGCTCTATAAAGAGTCTACATGTGTATAGAACAGTACAGTTTATTAGCAAGAGGAAAATTTTTGCCTTTTTCTCCTGGGTCAGGAGCTTGAGAACAAAGCTGAAACGCACTTGTCTTTCAGATTCTCCTTAGCCTTGAAAATCTAACTAGCAAGGACTTTATTGTTTAGTGGTTAACTTTCATTCTTAAAGGGAAATTCATATTTCTGATCTCATATTTCCCCTAAGAGGAAAAGCAGGTATGCATATCTTATATAATGTCTATCAACTTGGCTGAATAAATTGTGATACCTAACTAATATTCAATATTACACAACTTTATTTTTTAAAATGAGTTTGGATCTGTATCTGTCATCCTAGAAAAGAACCTACAAAGTGAGAAAAGAAATTCACTGAATTTCTTCAGCAAAAAAAAATGAAAGCATAGGCCAAAAAACAATTCCAATATAATATATACAGAATTTGTATACTGTAATCCTAGTTTAAAAAAATAATCAAAAATAATTCCCATGTAAGTGTATGAATATATGTGGTATGTGTGTGTATATATAGCTTCGTATGGAAAAAGAGAAAGGAATGGAAACATTTATTCTAGGCCATTTGTGTGGGGAAGGGTATCATGAAATTTTTCTTTATACATTTTTGTTTAGGACTCTCTGTACTTCTGGGTCTTGTATATTTATTTCCTTTGCCAGGTTAGAGAAGTTTTCAGTCATTATTTCTTCAAATAGGTTCTCTATCCCTTGCTCCCTCTCTTCTCCTTCTGGTACTCCTATGTTGAGAATGTTGTTATGTTTGATGTTGTCCCTAAGGTCCCTTAAACTATCATTTTTTTTTATTATTCTTTTTTCTTGTTCTTCCGATTGGATGTTTTCTGCTAGAACCTTGTCTTCTAAATCACTGATTTGATCCTCTGCTTCATCAAATCTGCTGTTGATTGCTTCTAGTGTATACTTCATTTCAGTTACTGTATTCTTTATTTCCAACTGGTTCTTTTTTATAGTTTCTATGTCCTTCTTTATACTCACTGTCTCTGTTGAAGTTCTCACTAAGTTCCTTAAGCATTCTTATAACCAGTTTTTTAAACTTTGTCTCTGGTTGGTTGGTTGCCTCCATTTCATTTAGTTCTTTTTCTGAAGGTTTCTCCTGTTCTTTTATTTGGGACATGTTTCTTTGTTTCCTTATTCTGACTGCCTCTGTGTTTGCTTCTCTGTATTAGGTAGGTCTCCTATGTCTCTGTCTTTGCCGGGTGACAGACTTTGTGTAGTATGTGCCCTGTGTGGTCCAGTGGCTCAGTCTCCCTGACCACCTGTACGTGTGTTCCAGGAGTTCCCTTGTGTGCGTTGCGTATATTCTCCTCTTGTAGTTGAGCCTTGATTGCTTTTGGTTCATCAGTAGGTGGGATTGATTCTCAAGGGCCTACATTCTTAATTCACTCTGCCACCCTAACACCTCAAGCTGGAAAGTGCTGGCTAATCTAGTTCTTCTTCCCTTTGGTAAAGAGACATGGCTGACTTGAGTTTTTGCTTCAACTTTCCATGGACAGCAAACATCTTGAGCTGTTTTACACTGAGAAAGGGGTGATGTTGGCTTTGATTTCCTGCCCCATACTTTGTGCTATTCCCCCAAAAAAATGTGTGAATATTCACAACTGACAAACAAATCTAGACATATATAAAAATCCTTGCCCATGTGTGGTTCATACTTTCCTCTTCCCTGCAAATGGGAGTTGTCAAAAACAAATTAAGTAATTATATAATGTTGCTGCAGCTGTGTGTATCCTTCATTACATTATATGATTGTAGCTAAGGGATGACTCTCTCCTGCCTAGTTGTTAAAATATTTATAATGGAAAGTGGGTTGTCAGGGCATGTTCCACTGTTGCCAAAAAAAACAAAAAGAAAATGAAAATGACGTTGATGGCATGGCACGGCTCTGTGTGTGTGTGTGTGTGTGTGTGTGTGTGTGTGTGTGTGTGTATACATATTCTGCTATGCTGTAAATGTTATTCTGGTTAGCTGGTTTTTCTAATTAATAAAAATTTCCTAATGACTTAATAAATAAAATATCCTTAGTACACATAGTTGGATTTACTGACCACAATTTATCATTTATTTTAAAAATTAGCATCTCCATTGAAAAAGAGTATATAAATAAATAACAAATATTTATCCAAGAAAATAACATCTTATCCAAGGAAATAACATCATTAACACCTAATGATCCTACAAGGTAAGTGGTTCCTTTTTATTGTTTGACATATGTATGAACGGAAAGACTAAAAAAGGAAAATGGAACAAAAGATGGTTGATCATTCTACAATGTCTTACTTTAAAAATTCTACACTAGCCTTTAAACACTGATATCCTCAAAATCCTTAATTTCAGCATTCTTAGTAAAAATAAGGGAAGAAAAACATCATCTCAAAGTGCCTACTTTCTTGGGGAAAACCCTCCATCTTGAAGGGGATAATTTTCAACAGATTGGGTTTTTACAACTATAAGAATACATGTGTTTAATGGAAATACGAGGCAAAAGCCATCTGAATGAAAGAGAAGTTATTACATATATATTATATATTAACTTTGTATTAAATTCTTAATACAACTTATTTTAAAACATATACTACTCAGAATGTTAGAGGTTCAACTAAAAACAACAAAAAAGCCCAAACAAAGAAGTAAAGAACAACAAGGAAACACAAAGATAAACCAAGAAACAAGCCAGGACCAAATGAGAGGAAACAAACAGAGAAATCAAGGCGAGAACAGAGAGCTGATCCAACAGCAGCTTTTAACTCAATCACGGATACTAGAGGTTCAGGACTGGGTTCTAATGGCTCTGTGAGGACCGGAGATAAAATGTCTTCAAAAAGTGGAAGAGCTGTAATTGGATAGCCCACAAAAAGCATGGAGTCATAAAAAAACTACCTCCTCCATGAAGACTAAAATAACTCCTCCTACCTGGCTGTGAAAGCAGTCAGCAAACTTGCCACCTCTCCAGGGCCTTGGGTTAAAAATCAATCCACTGTATAAATCAAAGCTCCAGGTACCCATTACACCTTGGTGCAGGGTTTAAATGTTTAACATCCAGACAATTAAGGCACTACAAACCATGTAGTTGATATAAAATTTTTCTAAAAACACTCTTAGCACCTTAGAAAATGTGAAACCACTTTTTGGGGAATACTTTAAAAGGATACTTTTAAAAGACAGAGGAACGAGGGTTTAAGAAACTACCAAGGGGGCAGGGATGAGGGTGGGGGAGCCCCATTAATGAAAATCATTTATAAACCCAGTGAGAAATCAAGACACTGTGAAAGAGCTTCAGAAAATGCTATCAACAGGAAAACTGTCACTCCCAAAATTTGGATTATATACAGTGTGAAAGAGACTACAAATAAAGAAGGAACAAAAACCATAATGATCAGACACAATGAAAATGAAAATAAGTCCAATAGAACTTCTGGAAATGAATGTCAAGCTCATTGAATTTTAAAACAAATAAAAATATCCACACCCAAATGTTATAGAAAATCTACAAAACTTCAACAACAAAGGAATGAGAATGCAAAGACAAATTATCTATAAATAAACGGAAATTAGATTGATAGTAGACTTCTCATCAGAACAATGATTCCAGAAGTCAGTGAAATATTTTTAAAGCAATGAGGGGGTATACATCTAGCTAATTTATATAGAAGTAATAGTAAAATAAAAACATTTTTAGATAAAGTAATTGAAAAAGTTTACCGACCACAATTCTATTAGGGTGAACCACATGAAATATCTGGTATTTGGCCATTTTTGACCCACAAAAATGACAACTTCATATAATTCAAACCAAAATTAAAAGATGTATGTACTTCAGGAAGAAGAAAAGTAAATCCAGAAGGAAGATACATGATTCAAGAAGCAACAGTGAGGGAGCACCCTTCTAGTTGCTAGCTGGGATGCTGCCCAATTCATAAACCACTTAAAGCCAATTAGATTCCCCTTGCAAAAAAAAAAAAAAAAGAAGGAATGATAAGCAATTATTTATAAATCTAAATAAGCATTGACTAATAAATAAGAATATTATTTTAAGAATAATAAAATAACCAGTGGAATTTGAATAGGAGAAGAGAACTTTATATATATATATATATATATATATATATATATATATATATATATATATATATATATATATACATATATATATATATATACACACATATATATATATGTCTGACGGTATGAAGATAGAGTTAATTAACATTAAATCATATTAAGTTATGTATCAATGTTAACATTTTAAGGTTGACTACTAAAAGACCAGAAATGGGGGAAGGGGAGTGGGAATAAAGAAACCTCACTCTTCCCAAGAGAAGAAAGAAGAAAGTAAAAGCACTAAATGAAAGTAAGTCCCAAACACTAATCAAAGTGGCTGCAAATGGAACAAATGTGCCTGTTAAAGGGCAGCTTCGCAGATAGGATTTTAAAGAACAGACCAAAAAAAGAAGAAAATTCAGCTATTTGACATTTTCTATAACCATACCTATAATGTCTCAAAACAAAGGCGAAAAGTAATGAAAAGGATGTATTAGGGTACACCAGGCAAATGTTAAGGAGAAGGAAGAGGGAAAGAGGAGGATAAGGGAGAAGAGGAGGATGACGGGGAAAGAAGGAAAGGAGGTAGGGAGAGAGGGAGAGGGAGGGAGGGTACAAAGAAGCCAGTATAACAATATTGAACAAAGAGATTTTAAGACCAAACAAAATCTTTATTACAGATTAAGAGGGTCATTATTTAATGATAAAAGGAACAATACACAAGGAAAATATACTTTAAATCTGTATGCACTTAATCCTTTAGCCACAAAATATATTAAATAGTGGTAAATAAATATTGACTGAAATTAAGACTATACATTTGATTTCTTTGTGTTTACTAAAATATTTCCACTATTAATTAGTTCCTGATTAAGTATTAATTTTAATCATTAAAAAAAATCGGTGACTATTATGTCCCAAACTAGAAATGAATGGTGAACAAAACAAAGTCCCTGACCTCATGAAACTTACATTACAATGGGCAGAATACATTTATTTCAAAATAAATTTTGAAAACACATGGCTCACGTGTGAGAAATTACACTAATATCTAAAATAATATATAGTACTCAAATGACTTATTCAGTCATATTGCCGAATGCCTAAGTGGTTCTCTGATAATAAATTAGATATTGTTTAAGAGATTTGTTGATGTCTTAAGGGCTCCACTTTGTTCAGTGGGCTTCATATGTTTGTTCACATAGAGATTTGTTTCCCATTTTTATTGAATATGATTATAGAGTTGACACCCCACAGAATGAAATAATGAAAGACATTAAGAATCGTCTAATGCTAAATATACAAAGACCCAAAAGAATAAGATGTGACTGCCAAAGTACACATGTGGCCAATCAATAATGGTTATAAAAATAATGATTTCATAATTATTGGCTTGGTACATGAGAAATGTACCTGAAAATCCACCACGTTTCTACTACGATTTAGGAAGTATAAGTAGCAACACAGCAATTTAGCTCACTTTTTCATTATTTACTTTCCTAATGTAAAAAGCATAGATTCATTTACAATTCTTCTTTGTACATATGTGTTACCATTGAGTCATATGTTAAGATGACATAAAGCTATAAATAGTTAAATCTTCATGAAGTGTGTCTCTTTTCATCAACTGCCAAAGTATACATAAAATATTACAAAGGAACAGATGACAGCAAATTTTTTTTAGATGTGGTCAAAACATAGTTGGCAAAAGCTACTAAAAGAAATACAATCAGGTGGCAAGTGATATTTAATTTATATCCTAAAATATTTACAGAAACAATTAAGTATTAATTATGAATGAAAAGACTGCAGTTACAATTTCTGCTATAAATAACATGCAATTTCAGCCAATATAAACACAATCTAACAATTAGAATGAAAAAAGTCAGGGGATTACATCTGGGTCCCTTAAAAAGTCAACTTAATACCAAAAAAGCTTTCCATATGCTTAGAAAGCTTACGTAGAATAAAAATAAAAGCTTCAAATTCACCTGATATTTAATGGAGCCCTATTTTGCTGTATGAATGATGACAGTATGTCATGTCTGGACTAATGCATCTGAATCAGTGGTCATTTCTAAAAACTAATGGTTTCCTCATCAATGGGAAAGGTCAAGTAACTGTGAGTTACATCCAGGAATTCCATGTCCCCAGAAGGTCCTGCATTTGATTGGAAGAGGCTTTCCTAGGGTTTAACTTTCTGGTAATGATGGCCCTGAAAAGGATTCCCATTACTTTTGCCCATTTTATCCAATCAAATCCACCTAGAATCTCTCTGCATATGTTTCTTGCCAACATCTCTTGGGGGAAGGGAAATACCAAATCGGCCTTTATCTAAAGTTTTCCGTGCATTCCCAGAATCACTGAGTTTCCACTGTCATGTACAGGGAAAGACAGGCAGCAAAGCCCAGGGCCTGCCAAGGTGAAGAATGTGACATAAGATCACCTCGTAGAGCTGAGGCCCCAAAGGCCTGCCCTGTGAGGGTGAAAGAGAACTAAACTCCACCACAGGAAGAAGACAGAAGGCATGTGAATTTGCCCATCCCATCCTTGATGCTAAAGGGAAGGGAGAGAAGAAAAAAATCTCTCCTTAGGATTAATATGCACTAGGTGGCCCTCACTAGAATTTTCAATACCAATTCATCGTGCTTGGATAGTCCAAACAAACTTAACTGGAGAAGCTAGCTTAAAGCAGTTGCAGAAGGAAATATGAGAGATAATAAAAAAGAAATGATATTTAAAGAGATAATGGGTGAGATTTTTCAGAATTGCTGAAAGACACCAGTCCTCAGATCACGATGCTCAATGAAACCCAAACAAATATACACTAGACATCATAGTCAAACTAAAGAGTCAGAGATGAAAAGAATTTTTTAAAACAGCCAGAGAGGGAAGGTAATCTACAGAGAAATAGAACTGAGACTGATGGCTGACTTCTTGATATTCATCCACTGGAAGCCAGAAGACAACACAATGAAAAAAAGAAAATAACCAGAACTTGGAACTCTAGTTCCAGCAAATATTCTTTTCAAATAAAAGTGGTAGAATCCAGGTGGTGAGTATATAGATATTCACTATAAAATTCTGTCAACTTTGCTATACGTTTGAAAATCTTCATAACAAAAAATATTAGAAAATACTTTTCAAGAATGAGATGCAAAGGACATTGTCCGATAAACCAAAGCATTGTTAGAACTATACTTCAGGCAAGAGAATTATCTCAGGTAGAAAGGATTAGATGTGGGGGGACAAAAGGGGGAGCAAAACTATTGGACTAGTAAATAGGTGGTAAGTTAATCTAAACAAATTTGCGGTCTAAAACAAAAACAATAATCTAATTTGTGGCAGAATTCTAGAGATAAAATACAACTGCAATAGTGTGTAAGGGAAAAGGGGAATGAGTCGAGTTTAAGCATTCTAAGATCTTTTTATTTTATGAGAGAACAATAAGGATATTGATTAACTTGAAATTTAATAAGTACATATTTTAAGTTGGCTTTGGTAGTGACTTAAATATAGAACATAACTCCCAAACAAAAATCAAATTAGAAAAAATATATATTTTTTTAACTAAATCCAAAGGATGTCAAGAAGAATTTTCTTTTAAACGAAAGAGGGGAGGGCTAGATAAAATGAGACAGAAAGAAAGTCCATAATAAAGTTAAATGGATGAAGTAAAAACAATGAAAATAAAATTCAATTTTTAAAAATCAGACGCCAGGTTATGTAGCTTGTAAGCGATGCACCTAAAATCAATGGTTGAAAAACATCAGAAAATATATACTAAATGTGTATCAATAAAAGAAAAGCTAGCGTAGCTATATAAACATCAGACAAAATAGTCCTAAGGCAGTAAGACTTCAACTTCCCATAGTAAATGATGAATTGAACTTCTTTCACTAAATTTTGAAATGTCCAGGTCTACAATAATGACTCTTCAGACAGGATAACTTCATTTTTTTATCCTTACTCTCTATAATCCCTTAGACTTCTGTCTTCATTTCTCATTGACATAAGCCACACCTAGAATCCTCACAAAATCGAGTCCCTTCTTCCCAGTTCTCTCAGTTCTTCTATCTCTATCACAATAGCCTTTCCCTCTGTCTTTCTCACTTTTTCTAAACCTATTCTATTTCCCCAAACCTTTAAAACTCAACCATTTCTATCACATCCTGGTGTTGGTGATATGAGACACACCAAAGTAGATCCAGTTCCCTTCTTGACCTCCGAACCAATTGCAAAATAAAAGTAAAGCAGGTAGGAGTGCCTTATCCTTTAATCCTTTCTAAAGGATAAAGCTGACTTTCCCAAATTCTTATATGTAAGATATTTTCTGAATACAGTGGCCAAAGACATTTGTCACCGTAGCTATACTCTAAGAATGGCCAATAGTTAGTCTATCTTACAAAGCATGTCACATGAGAGCGATTAGTGATTAACTGAGCATTGGACTGGAATTCTCCTTCCAAATATACCTGAAACAAAGCAAGAAAGGAGGGGAGGGGGAGGGGCAAAGGGAGGGGGAGGGAGAAGAGGAAGAGGAAGAGGAAGAAGAAGAAGAAGGACTAAAAGTGACAGTAAGAAAAAGCCAAAGAGAACCACAACAAAATGATAGTTTACTTACTTTTTAACTCAGATTGACCCTGAAAATACTAACATTATTATTAGAATTGGACATTTACCAAAACCTGTCAGATGTAAGGAGGAAATAAACTGAATCCCAAATAGCACAAATATTTTTCTTTTTTTCAATAAGGGTGGAGGACAGAATTGCTGATTGGAACTGAATTTCTGTATCTTTTTCTCTAAAGTACTTTTGGCCAAATAAGAAAGGCCTCGACTTTTACGCAGAAGATTCTTTTCAGCCAAAGGTATTAATGCACATTCTGGAGAGACAAGGCATAAACAAGAAAAACGTTAAATAAAAAGGAGAGATTTAAATACTTGCTCAAGAAATGTAAGAGATCTCAGAAGACCAAAAGCAAATGTCAAAAGAATCGTATTCCAAAGAAAAGTTAAAAAAAGATGGGCTGACAATTATTACTAAAGCATTTATTGCCAGACCAAAAGGTAAGTGAAGACAAAGAAAAGAGCTCCCACATAAGCCTAACTGGTAACTGGAGACTAAATGAAGGCTGAGCGAAACGTTGCATAAACAAACAGTTGCAGCAGTGGGAGGAGGCAGTGCTGCCTCATTCACTCAGTCCACAGCCCTGTTGCTAAGGAGGAATCACACTGTGCGAGTGAGTCGGGTGAGACAGGAGATGCTTTGAGGGGTCCTATCTCTGCTAAGTCAGCTGTGGGGATAGCTGGGGACAGACACTGGAGGCTCTGGAATGGGAACTGATGAGACAGGGAGGAAGAATGTATCCCAGCTCCTACTCTGCAGCCACATCAAAGGGTTCAAGGATTGGCAAAAATGTCCAACCCATTGCACAAGCAATCCTGGATACCCAGAATCTAATCTAGTTGATGAGTTTATTCAGGCCAGTTTGGGGGGACTTGATACAAAATCCGCAAGTGATTTTTCTTCAGGGAAGCAAAACAAAAGAACAGTCTTTATGCAGCACCTTCTTCCACATTCCCCGATGGTAATAAAGCAATTCTATAACTCTGCTAATTCTGTAACGTAAAATCAGGATTGTCAAAACCAAATCATAGGGGCAGCTGGATAGCTCAGTTGGTTAGAGTGTGGTGCTCTTAACAACAAGGTTGCTGGTTCGATCCCCACATGGGCCACTGTGAGCTGCGCCCTCCACAAGCAGATTGAAACAACTACTTGACTTGGAGCTGATGGGTCCTGGAAAAACACACTTAAATAAATAAAAGTTTAAAATAAAAATAAAAGATCATAGTCCCAGAATCCTTTCTCTCTGGATAAAATGAAGTCTTAGTTATTTAGACTATTTAAGTAGTATCCACTCTATGCATTTATTTTCAATACTAGAAATCAAAGTGTAGGTACACTGCTCCCTCTACTGGCTTTGCCACTGCAGTTAAAGATGAGTTTAAGCTCAGAACTAGCAGCCTTTTAGCTAGATTCCTTTCTCCAATGACCAAGAAATAGGACACTGCAAGTTTCTTAAAGTAAACCATTTATAGAACCTTTAGCAAACATCACATTAAAGAGTTAACATGAACATGTTTAAACCCTTACAAATAAATTATATTCATTTTGCTGATATTTACTGGAACATTTTCTGATGTTGACTATCCTGGAGAGTTAAGGAGTAGAAAGGGAATTTAAGAAAGGAAAATAATAATAAAGCCATTGTAGATGTTTTGAAGCAGCATTTCCATGCATTTCCTACTATCTCGCTTCTCAATATTATAGAACCTTTACCACTCCATTCTTCCATCACTGAAATGTAAAAATGCATGTAGTGTTCTTATACTTCCATTTTCTCTGAACTCCCATAAAAGAGTATATAGCTCAATAGATTTTTTTAAGTAAGATTGAAAACCATGTGGTCCCTGGTTCTTGAAAATTAATAGAAATAATGGCAGTGGTCTAATACCAGCAGTTGAACTCCCCTTACAGGAGCCAAGTTTTACTCAGATGGCTTAATGGCTATTTCCTCCTCATTGGTGACCCAACAAATGGTCTGTATTTGACAATGCAGAATTCTCTCTTCCAAGGTCCCAATTCTACCCTTTCCTTATTTATTCAACCCAAGGTCACTCATTTGGTCATTTGATATATATTTATTGAGGAACTACAATGTGCAAGCAATGTTCTAGGTGCTATGGATACAGCAGTGAATGGATGGATGAACTTAGCCCATTTCACTGAAAAGACAGAAGCCAGCTCAGTGGGTTCCCATTCATTCTCCTTACATCTTCATGAGTTTTGTACACATCCATACAGACTAGGTCAAATTCCAACTCCATGAAGTCTTTCCTGATCAACTTGGGCCATGCGTCTCACACCAACTCTGATTTTCTGAAATATTCATCATTATGCCACTACACATTTCCTATCTAGACATGTGTTGCCATACAACTGCATGCAAACAAATTAGATGTTACTCACATCTATTATTGCTTTGAATTAGTATTTAAAGATTTCACTGCCATCTGACTTTTCACATGTCTGTGCTTTCTCCCGAACTAAAAGTTCTTTGAAGTAAGAAACACATGGATTGACATAAAGTTATATAAGAAATCCTAAAGGGGTGTAAAAATAAACATACTAACAATACACTCTTCTTGAAAAGAATAATTACATTACATACAGTCCATCAGCAAAGTTTTATGTGTTATAGAAATTAAGTTGGTTATTAATCCAAAGCAGATTGTTTTATATTAAGATTTTCATTGTAATCCCCAGGGCAACGTTGATGAAAATAACTCAAAAATATAGTAAAGAAACAATAGTAGAATTTAAATGGTATAATAGAATATATCTAACACAAAAGGCAGCAGTCATGGAGAAATAGAGGGGAAAAAAAGGACATAAGACATATAGAAAACAAATAACAAAATGACAGGCATAAATGCTACCTTATTTGCCAGTAATTATATTAAATATAAATGTCTAAGCATTCCAGTCAAAAGGCAGATATTGGCAGAATAGATTTTTACAATGATCCAACTCTATGGTATCTCTACGATATCCACTTTAGATTTAAAGACACAAATAGATTAAAAGTAAAAAGATGAAAAAAGATATACCATGCAATTGGTAACCAAAAGAAAGCTGGAGTCCTATATTAATATCAGGTTAAATAGACTTTAAGTCAAAGAAAATTTTGTGATGATCAATATACAAAAATTAATTGTATTTCTAGACATTATCAATGAACAACATAAAAATGAAATTAAAAACAATTCACTTTATAATAGCATCAAAAAGAATAAAATACTTAGGAATGAATTTAATGAAAGAAGTATAATTTTACACTGAAAACTACAAAGCATCATTTAAAAAACTTAAAGAAGAAGACCTAAATTAATTGAAAAAACATCCTATATTCATGGATTGGAAGACTTAATATTGTCAAGATGGCAATACTCCCCAAACCGATCTACAAATTCTACATTATCTCTTTCATAATCCCAGCTACTTTGTTTTGCAGAAACTGAAGCTGGTGATCCTAACTCACATGGAAATGCAAGGGGCCCAAAACAACCAAAATAATCTTGAAAAAAATTAAGTTAGGGAATTTACACTTCCCAGCTTCAAAACTTTCTACAAAGCTTCAGTAATCAAAATAATATGGTATTGACATAAAGTTAAATATATAGATCAATGGAATAAATAAACCCATACCTGTGGCTTATATATCAGAAATAAACCCATACATCTATGGCCATTTGATTTTCAACAAGGGTGTCAAGACCCTTCATTGGGGCAAGAATAGTCTTCAGTAAATGATCCTGGACAACTGGATATCCATGTACAAAAGAATAAAGGTGTACCCCCTAACACACACAATACACACAAATCAACCAAAAACAGATCAATGACCTAAACAGCTAAAAACATAAAACATTTAGAAAAAAACCTAGGGGTAACTCTTCATGACCTCAAATATGGCAACTGATTCCTAGATATAATACCAAAAAATGAGCAACAAAATCAAAAATAGATACATTGGGCTTCATGAAAATGAAAACTTTTGTGCATCGAGGACATTATCAAAAAAGTGAAAAACAACCTACGGAATGGGAGAAAATCTTTGAAAATCACACATCAGATAAAAGTTTAGTACATGGAATAAATGAACTCCTACAACTCAACAGTAAAAATTTTTAAATGGGCAAAGGACTTGAATAGACATTGCTCCAAAGAAGACATACAAATGGCCAGCTAAGCACATGAAAAGATGCTAACTTCATTAGGCATCAGGGAAATGCAAATTAAAACCCCAAAAAGATACCACTTCACACTCACTAGGATGGTTATAATCAAGAAGGTAGATAATAAGTGTTGGAAAGGATGTAGAGAAATCGGGACCATCATATATTACTGATAGGAAAGTAATATGGTACAGCCACTTTGAAAAACAGTGTGGCAGTTCCTCAGAAAGCTAAACACAGAATTGCCATATGACCCAGCAATTCCACTCCTAGGTATATACTTAAGAAAAATCAAAACATATGTCCACACGAAAACTTCTACACAAATGTTCATAGTAGCATTGTTTGTAACAGGCAAAAAATATAAATAATCCAAATGTTTATTGACAGATAAATGGATCAACAAAATATGGTATACATATATACAATGGAATATTTTTTTGGCCATAAAAAGGAATGAAATATTGATATATGCACAATATATATGTGAACCTTGAACACAATATGCTAAGGAAAGAAGCCAGACATGATAGGTCACATATTACATGATTTCATTTCTATGAAATCTATTCTATTCACAGAAATTAACAAAGTTCCAACTTGTTCTCTTTTAAGATTATTTTGGCTGTTTTGGGTCCTTTGCATTTCCCTGTGAGTCAGAATCATCAGCTTGTCAATTTCTGCAAACTGCACAGATTTAACACACATGAAATCAATTTTGCAAATAGACAAATCTATAGAGAAAGTAAATTATTAGTTTTCTGGGACGCAGAGTCATCAGTGGGAAACAGAAAATGACCACTAATGGTTACAGGATTTCCTTAGGGTAATGAAAATGTTCTAAAATTAGAACTGTGAATGTGCTTAAAACCACGGAATTATACTTTAAAAGGGTGAATTTTAGGTTATGTGAAATACATTTCAATAAAGCTATCATTTTTTAAAATCCAGTCCATCCTGGAAAATTGGGACGGTATGGTTGTATTCATTTTTTTCTTTTTAAGCCCTCACAATCTATAGCAAGAAGCCTTGTACATAGAGGTGCCAAAGATAGATGATAGATAGGCAGGCAGATAGATAGATAGATAGATAGATAGACAGATAGATAGATAGATAGATAGATAGATAGATAGATAGATGATAGATAGAGATGAGTGCATATTACTTTGCATTGTTTACAAACTACTGCAAATAGTAATTGAAGTTTCTCAAGTGGTCCAAACTCCTTGAAGCAAAACTCATGTCTCACATTTCGTGAACATCCATCATTATTAGACATTTCATTGTAATTACATTGAGCTTAGATATGCGTATAATCACATCCATGGTGGGTAGAAATGCTCAGTACCTTGATGACCTGTGATTTGTGATTGTTCAGGAGGCAGCACTGTTCAGTAGTCAAAGGGGAAGACTCTGGAGTCAGACTATCTCTAGGATCAAATACCACTCCTACAACTTAATATGATCTTGAACGAATGACTTAAACTCTGTGAGCCTTGGTTTCCTCATTTCTAAGGACTGGATTAATAATAGTAACCACCTTCTAGAGTTGTGTGAGGCTTAAATGAGGTAAGACGTGTACAGCACTTATTGGCCCATGATAAGTGCTTATTATTCACTCATCGAGCACTGATTTTAATTCTCTTCCCTCAAAAGATAGAACTAGAAGACATGTAACTAAACCAGTGCAATAAAGCGCTCTCATGCTCTGAAAGACATCTAAAGAACACAAAAAGGATTCCCAAAGGATGAGCGACCCTGTGTTGGGGAGGGTTGGGATGGAGGCATAGAACAGCAAGAAGTACCACTAGAACAGAGTGCTTATTTAACTGTAAAAAAAAAAGGGGGGGGTTATTCATTCCCCAGGTGGAGGAAAATAGGGAAATAAGACATTCCACATGGAGAGGGTGATTTGTTCAGAAATCTGTGATTAGCTCCGCACAGCAGGAAGGCATCCAAGAGGTGCAGTCACAGAAAGAACAGCGATACAGGAGTCAGATCACAGAAGGCCTTGTTTTTTCCCCTTTTCCTAGCAAGTGGAAATCCCCTTCCCCTCCCTAGCAGAGGCATTTTCTTTGGTTGGCTTTGTTTCCAAAGACCATAGAGCCAAAGAGAGGTAGGACTGAGCCTTTGAGACTGCTTGAGTATTTCCTAAGTGTTCCAGTAATTTTAATGTTGAAGGCCAGCCATGTATGGGTCAGTCATCACTGAGGACTCAGAGGCTGTGGGACAATTATTAGGAATGACAAGTGTTCTGGATAAATGCATCTGCACTATGCATAAGCCCAGTTTCCCTTCCCAGCATGCACTGTTTCCACGCTGGGCACCAGAAGGGCTCAAACAAGATGGTAGCTCCCAGAGGAGTACCGTCAATTACCAACAACAAGCATCTGGGCATAAGCCCTCATCATAGGTGATTATGGCCACGGGTTAATCTAGCGGTTCCTTCTAATTAATAGCCTGGAGTATTGAAGAAGCCAGAAGTGACCACAACACTCTGAGCTTTTGGAAAAGCCCAGCTGGCTGAGTGTCAGCCTTCTGTTAGACCTAACCTTAGTGTGTTGTTTAACCACATCACCCTTTCCTGGAATCCAGCCCTTTGGCTGACTCTCTGCTGTGGAGACAGAGTGTCCCTCTTGTGGCTCCAAAATACCATTTAGGCTTTTCTTCTGCCTCAGCATTCCTCATTCTTTCAGCTTCTTCCAATCCATTCTTCTCTTCTCTTGAAAATAAGCTCTGTCTTTCCTCACTCATTTCTTCAGTTTATTTTCTTTAGAGTTGGTTTATTTTTTTCTTTTCCTTCCAAAGACCTGATGTCCCTTTCTTTCCCCACTCCTTGATTTCTCGATTTCTCTCTTTTCCTTTGCCTTCCTCTCTTCTTTCCCTCACTCCCTGTCTATGTTTTTTAATTGACCTCAGATGAAAATAAATAGATTAATCATATTGTGTGTTCCATGAATATCCCTCTTTTATTTGGTTCATGTTTTTCTTCTAACTACTTGTTTTTAACAATGTGATAAGCACCAATGAATCTGACAACTATTGAAACAAAAAGGGGGGTCGCAGCAATACTGTACAACAAACCATTTGATAGCCCACTACCCCATCCCCTAGCTTCCCCACCCGGAATAGCTACCATGCTGAATCTTGGGCACTGTTCTTTCCTTTCTTTTTATACAGATTAATTTTATCTACATGTAGTTTTAAAAATATATTTGTATATATATATAAAAATATAAAAATATATAGAGTATATTTGTACTCTAGATTTTTTAAGTTTATGAAAAGCTTAGTGCTTTTATTTTGTTTAGCTTTATTTTTATAGACCTTTTTTTTTTACTTTTTATCTTGAAATAAGTTCAAATTTGTAACAGTGTTTCAAGGATGATATATAGAACCCTCTAATAGCCTGACTGATAAATATTTTATATATATATATTATATATGTATTTATAGAGTTATTATTCTTCAAATCATTTTGAAAATAGATTGCTTACATCTTGCCTCTTCATCCCTAAATATATCAATGTGTATTTCCTAAGAACAAGAAAATTCTTACATAACCACAAATGAGGAAATTTAAAATTACTACCATATGTATATGCTTACATCTTATCAATGCTCCATTTTTAAGTTTTTCCAATTGTGCCAATAATATCATTTATAGCAATTTTTTTCAGGTCCAGAATCTGGTCCACAATCACATATTGCATTCAGTTGTTGTGGTCTCTTTAGTCTTCTATAATCTGAACTATTTCCTCAGCCTTATTTTTCATTTTATGACCTTACCATTCATGTGATATTTTATTATGTTTCTCAGTTTGGGTTCTCCTGATGTTTCCTTTTGATGGCAGTCAGGTTATGCATTTTTGGCAAGAATACCATAGAAATGATCTTGTGTGCCATGTCCTTCTCAGTAAATCACATCCAGAGGCCCTTTGTTGGTGACATTAGCTTCGATCCTTTGGTTATAATACTGCCCAGTTTCTCCAGGCTGTTTGTTTGCATATATTCTTTGGAGTTAATATTTTACTTAATATTACATGGCTAAGTTTTATCCTTATTTGTTACATCTCACCTTTCTCTTCCTCTCTGTCTCTGTCTCTCTCTTTCCCAAACCCATAGATACCCCCACACACAAACACACATGCACATGCACAAACACAAATTTTCTTACTTTTTTCCTTCCCTGTCTTTTATTTTCCACCCACATTCTTACTCAAAATCAATTTGGAAGTATACAACTCCTAGCTGAAGTATGTACACTCTCTTATTCAATTATTACAGACTAAATCTCCAAAGACAGGTATACATATAATGTACCAAAATATGTGTTGTGAAAATAGGTGGCTTACCAAAGGAGTAGATACCAAAGAAATCAAAAAGCAATCCTTACCTTTCACTCATTCAACCTACCAACCTATCAACATTTATTAACTGAGTAACTATTATGTTCTGGCACTATGCTTGGCTAGATGGAGGCATATAAAGTACAAAACCACAAAGGGCTTAGAAGCCAGATGCTGCCCTGACAAGCACCCATTGATACCTTTCTCATGATGCAAGACACAACTCAAATGTTACCTCCTCTGTAAAGCTACCCCTTCTGCTCTAACCCTTAGCACATAACTGAATACCTACTATTTTCCAAGCACAACATTAGATGTTTTCTTCACAGTCATTCTGGAAGGAAGGTGCTACCATCCTTTTTCTCCAATGAGTAGAGACTCAATTTTTTAAACTTGGATATAGTCACACAGCTTATAGCTCGATTAGAGTGATTATTGCCCTGCAATTGATTTTGAGCTACTTAAGCATAAGAATTAGGTCACCCTCATCTTTGAGTCCCCAGTATTCAGCAGAGTAACTGCAATTACAGTCAATTATCATTACTCACAGATTCCATACTTGAGAATTTGCTAAAATGTATTTATCATACCAAAAGCAGTTCTTAGGGGCACTTTTGTGGACATGAGCATGTGCAGAGCATAAAAAATTTGAGTCACCCAACTCGTACACTTCAAGCTGAAGTCCAATAAGGCAATGCTCCGCCTTCTTGTTTCAGCTCTCATACTATAAAGAAGTGTCCTTTCGGTGGTCTATTTAGTGCCGTATTTTTCACAACTTCATGCTTTTTGTTGGTGATTTCACTATTTAAAATGATTCCCAAAACCCTTGTACACTGTTGGTAGGATAGTAAATTGGTGCAGCCACTATGGAAAATAGTATGGAGAATCTTTTAAAAAATTAAGAATAGACCCACCATGTGATTCAGCAATTCCTCTTCTAGGTATTTATCCAAAGGATATGAAATCACTAATTCAAAATGATGTATGCACCTCTATGTTCATTGCAGCATTATTTACAATGGCCAAGATATGGAAGCAACCTAAGGGTCCAGCAACGAATGAATGGATAAAGGAGATGTGGTCCATATATACAATGGAATACCACTCAGCCATAAAAAAGATGAAATATCGCCATTTCCAACAATATGAATGGACCTTGAGGGTATTATGCTAAGTGAAATAAGGACAAAAAAGGACAAAAACTATATGACATCTCTCATTTGGAATACAAAACAAAACAAAACAAAAACAAAGTCATAGTTACAGACAACAGATTGGTGGTTGATAGAGAGGATGAAGAGTTGGGGGAAGGGTATAGGGAGTCAAACGTATCGTGATGAATGGAAATCAGACGTTTGGTGGTGAGCACACTACAGTAGCTATAGATATAGAATTGTAATGTTGTATATCTGAAACTTACATAATGTTATTAACAAATGTTACAATTTTTAAAAATTGAATTAAATGAATAAAAATGACTCCCAAGCATTGTGCTGAAGTATTGTCTAGCATTCCTAAGTGCAAGAAGCTGTGTGTGATGGGCCTTATGGAGAAAATATGTGCATTAGCTAAACTTCAGCATGAATTGTAGCATTGTTGGCATGAGTTCAATGTTAATAAATCAACAATATGCATTAAATAAAGTGTCCTTAAACAAAAATATACATAAAACAAGGTTACATAGTGATTGGTTTACAGAAACATTGTGACCACAGATTAGTAGGAACCTAACCCTGTATTTCCCCTAGGAGCAATGTTTCAGCACTGCTAATTTAGTGTTCCTGGTGACTTTGTAGAACATAACTACTGTGAATAATAAGAATCAAAAGTAATTGGTGGTAAACAAATGTACGATGAAAGAGTGAAGAACAGAAGACATCTGTTGGGAAAATGACATTAACAGATGAAAAGCTGTTTCATAAACCCACATAAAGGCAAACATATAAATAGAATTTTACATTTATATAATAAAGAAGTGCCAGATTATACTCTAGAGGCAGAAATAGATTATCATACAATAAGGATAACATAAAAAGGGGAAAGATAAGAAATGCACATTTCCTATTCAGTGGGAAGAAACTGTTCTGTGGCAATTTCTTTCCAAAAGAATTAATATTTACTATGCAAATTCAAACATATCTGGCTGCCCTGAATTTAAAACTCCATAATTAATAATTTCTCTTTGTGTCTCACTGAACACATTAAAAATCTGTATGTTTTATGTTGGCAAAAATATAATAGTTCCACATTTTTTTTTAATCACAGGAGTTTTCAAATGCTCATTATAACTCTTTTCCAAATTTTTTTATTAAATTTTTCTTTAGTAAATAACACAGCATCATTATCTCCACTTTTAAATAAAAATGCACTGGAATATTTACCTCTGAGCTCTTCATAAGCAAGGAGGAGAATTTGCTTAATCTTCCGACTGATTTTATAAAGCAGATTCTACACTGTTGTATGACGGGAGAGGGCCTGACCTGCTAGTTTCTTATCCATATGATTGTGGTAAAAGCAGACATAACATTATGGCTGAAACAGAACAAAGATGAGCTTACAAAGTACATGGTTTAAATAATTCCAGATCTTTGGGACACAGATCTCTTTTTTCAAGACACGAATCTCGTGTAACCATAATCATGATTGGTGGTGGGGAATTTTAAAAACAGAATCTCCCCTAAACCCTCCAGACTTAGTTATACCACAGCTAAATCAGGTGATTCCAACACATGATTCACATCCCACAAAAAATGAAATGTTTAAAAAAGCAAGACTCCCAAAGGACAAAGTAGTCTTTTCTCAAAATCCATCCAAATTTTAACCCAATCTTTCTGTTTTGTTTGACATAACTATCATGTTTCCTATTCTAAAATAAAAGGTTCATACAAACACACACAGTTTTCACATCTAAGTATCAGGGTTCTGACATATTTTAAAAGCAACTTTGCCTTAGTAGATATAGGTCACAAATTTGTCACTACAGTGATGTGTACATACATATTTTTTATTATGGAAATTTTCAACTATACACAAAAATGGTAGAAAAAAATAGTATAACAAACTCCCATATACCAATATCCAGCTTCAAAATTACTACAGATGTTAAAGATTACATTTTCAAATACAAGGAAAAGATTACACAGATCCTAACTTGTCCTGCCTATACCTATAGCAAACAATAATACCACTACCAACACTGCAAACATATTAAATTTCAACCGAAATGTCCAGCTGCATAGGGCAATTTTCCTAAATCCCTTGTATAATAAAATTGATGCTAAAATTCATGTTAACTATAAAAAATCTGACTTTTAGAAAATAATTTTCATTTTACTATTACAAAGTTATGTATTTTCATTTTGTAAAATTTGCAAACATAATCACATAAATTTGCATATGGACTGGATATTTTAGGATATTATGAAATAATTGTTCATTTCTTTGGTATGATAATGACATTTGGTTAATTAGGAATACTACTTTATTTTTAGGAGACACAATAAAGTATTTGAGGGATAAATGTTATAATATCTGTAACTTGCTCTCAAATGGTTCAGCAAAATTTTGTGTGTGTGTGTGTGTGTAGATCCTGTATTGGCAAACTTTTTCTGCAAGGAGCCAGAGAGTAAATATTTTAGGCTCTGCAGACGAAGAGACAAAAATCAAGGATATTTTGTAGATAACTGTATAACCAGTTAAAATATTGCTGCTTAAAATTGTAGAAACCCTCCCTGAGGGCTTTACAAAAAAACAGGTGATGGGCCAGATTTGGCCTCAGTCATAGTTTGCTGACTCCCAATGTAGGTAGGTAGGTAGGTAGAGAAAGAGAGAGGGAGAGGGAGAGGGAGGGAGAAATGGAGAGAGAAAAAAAGAGAGAGAGAGAGAGAGAGAGAGAGAGAGAGAGAGCGCGCACGCACAAATATAGGAAAACATTAACAATTGTGGAATCTAAGTAGCGTACATGGAAATTCATTGTATTAGTCTATCAAAATTTCTGTATGTATGAATATTTTTATTTTAAAAAGTTGGGGGAAATGAAAATACATAAAAATACAATGAAAATAAGTATCATCCGTAACACAAGCGCCTAGAGATTAATACGATTAACATTTTGCTAAAGTAGCTTTTATTGCTAGTTCCCAGAGTGTTTTTTCCAACTATGAGATCCTACTCTATGTAAAGTTTATAGCTGCTATTTTCATTTAAAATTCATTCATAAGCATCTTCACATGTCATCATCATACTAATGGACGTATAATACTCTATTGAAAAAATGTTTTAAAATGTCTTAACTGCTTCCCAATTATTGGACATTTGTTTCCAATTTTTCACCCACATGAGTAAGAATTTCTTAATGCGATCTTAATCTATTAATGTATTTCCTCCTGAAGAAAAGATAATAAGGGTTAATAAAGCAAATTCGGTGTGAATATGTATTTCTTTTGTGGGGGGAAAGAAGAAGAGATGATAAAAATTGATGGTTAATATTGCTGGAAAATAGACGGATCGTCCAAGTCCTTGTAAATTAGACGTCTTGAGAGGATAAATTGAGTAATGTGACTAAAAAAATGAAGAAATTTTTTTTTTGATAAAATATACATAACATAAACTTTACCATTTAACCGTTTTTAAGTGTACAATTCAATGCCGTTAAGTACATTCACAATGTTGTGCAACCATCACCACTGTCCATTTCCAGAACTGTTTATCATCCAGAACAGAAACTCTATCCATTAAACAATAACTCCCCATGACTCCCTCCCCCAGCCCCAGTTAACTTCTATTCTACTTTCTGTGGGTTTGCCTATTCTAGGCACCTCATTATAAGTGGAATCATATAGTGTTTGCCCTGTTGTGTTTGGCTTGTTTCACTTAGCATAATATTTCTGAGGTTCATCCATGTTGTAGCATATATCAGAATTGCATTCCTTTTTTAAGGCTCAATAACATTCCATTGTATGTACATACCATATTTTGTTCATCCATTTATCCATTGGTGAACATTTGAGTTGTTTCCACCTTTTATCTATCGCGAATAGTGCTGTTATGAACATTGGTGTAAAAATATGTTTCAGTTCCTGCTTTCAATTATTTTGGTTATATACCTAGAAATAGAATTACTGGATCATACAATAAGTGTATGTTTGTTTAACTTTTTAAGGAACCACCTGTTTTTTAAACAAAGATATTTGATAACAGACATTGCGTATTAACGATTCTTTTTCATCTCATTGTTTCTTTGTTGACTTGCTGGCCCACAAGGTGAGACCTGATCCTGCCCTGGTGTCTCATTCTCATCTTCTACCTGATTCCCATCCCCCACTTCATCCGAGTCACGTTGGCTGCTTGCCAAACTCTGACATCTCAGGCACATTTCCTCTGCTGGAAACACTCTTCCCCAGATATATGGGGTCTACACTTCTGTTCCTTAGGTGTGTCTGCTCCAATGTCACCTCCTCAGAGGGACTGACCTACCCTAACCAACCTATCTAAAGTCACGGCGCCCTGTAACTTTCTATCCCAGCTTCCTATTTTATCTAATTACTACTCATCACTCTCCAACCTAGTGAATATGTTTGCCTTTGTCTGTCTCTCCAGTTGGAGGTAACTTCAGCAGGGCAGGGACTTTGTCAGCAATATTTACTGCTGTAACCCTCGTGTTATACACTTAGTAGCTGTTCAATAAATATTTGTTGAATGATAGAATGAATGAATACCAGGCAGGGGCCCATGAATGCATACTTAAGATTGAGCCTTGATTTGCTAAAAAGATATAGATCTCATCCAAGACTTCTTAGACTTATATATTTGGTATATTTGCTGTACTTTGATTATGCTACATAGTAATTCCTCCTACACTTCCAATGTGTATGAGTTAAGCCACACATTTTGCAATCACTGTTTTATATATATTTTCTAATTTTTATTTTGAAAAATTTTAAAGCTATGGAAAAGTTACAAAAGTAGTACAGTGACCACCACCATATACATTCCACTAGGTTCACCAATTGCTAAAGTTTAACACATTTGCTTTATCTCCCTCCCCATGTATTTATTATTTTTATTGTTATTCTAAGAATCTTGACATTACTCTTAAATTTCTTAGTAAAACATTTGAAAACCACTGAAGAACTGAATTCCTCAAGGTTTCCAGTTATCACATTAAACGTCATATATATACATATATAAGATATATATATCTCCTATATATAGATATAGGAGATATATATATATATATACATGTGTGTGCTGTGGACACCAAAAAAATGTATACACATTTTAAGAGATGTTATCTATGCTCAAGCAATAGTTCGCCAAAATCAGAAGTGTCTGGACGCTGATGGTGACCACTTTGAGCACCTCTTGTAATTGCTGAAGTCAAACGTGACTTGTATTCATCTTTTGTTATCGGTATATATTGAGTCTTACAATTTTAATACATTTTTTTCCTTTCTTAAAATGTGTATACGTTTTGGGGGACCCTTGGTGTATACACACACACACACACACACACACACACACACACACCAGGACCTATTTTTAAGGACAAGTTCAAATTAAAGCTTCACCTTGCCAACCAAAAGTTACATCATGTGTTAGGAGTTCGACTTAATACTAGATCTCTAATGCTTTGCTTACCCTGAAAAGACACAATATGGAGAGAGAAAAAAGAGAGATTCTGCCCCAAACACATTTTGCTGAAATGAGCACATGTCACATTTTAGAGTGTCATATCTTGTGTATGTTGTAATTTAACTTTCTCTTTGAACAGATTTTGCTCTGACTGCATCCTCACCCCAAATCTGTGGAAAATTCACCAGCGTTTTGGGTGTTTTTCTTTAACTCTACTGCCATCTAGTGTGCAGGAAAAAGAATTCTGGGCTCCATAAAAAAGAGTGAATGTGTACTTATCTGGATTAAAAGCCTGATTTACAACAGAATAAACTCTTAGAAACTATACCTACCATGGTGTTCTTGCTTAGCTTTGGATTAAGTAAAATTTGTAAGAAAAAAATACTATAAAAATTAGACTATATTTCACATTATCCTGAAAACCAGCTAGCTGATAAGGCTGGTTTTCTCAGGGACTCTCTCACAAAGGTTTCCTCCACCTGCCCTTTGAACTCCAATCACTACTCGGGTCTTTAGCAAAGTATTCTCCTTCTTTCCAGGGTGATAGGTTGGAAAGAGGGGGATGGAAAGAGGGAAAGAAGAAAAAAGTCAAAGGAAAGAGAAAGAGAATGAGACGGGTATAGATGATAGGGAAAAGAATAATAATAAAGACACTAAAGAGACTATAAGATGAAGTATTGATACAAGAAAGAAAGTGGAAAAGAAAAACTGAGCAATGTTCGAATAAGAGACCCAGAAGCTTACAGAGAGAGAAATACAAGGGGAAATGTCAAGGATCCAAGGTAAAAAGAGGAAAGGAAAGAAATGAAGGGGGCACGAGGTTGTGCTGGCCAGTCGGAATCCCTCCCACCGATTCACCTAAGGAGGGACCACCAGGCCAGGCCCATATACCCTGGGCAATTTAGAGATCTCAGTCCTTCCCACCTCCACATCCCATCCCACCCCGCACATGTTTCTGCTTTGTTGTTTCTCTGGTGCTCACTGTCTCCTTTTCCACAGGATAACTGGCGTATTCACTATGCTTGCTGTACACCCCACTGTAAGTAAGCTCTAGGACAGCAGAGGTTTTTTGCCTTTTCTCCCCCCTCTTTGGTTCACTGATGCATCCCAAGTGCCTAGAGCAATGCCTGGCACATATATAACACACATTTAATAAATATTTATTGACTAAATGAGGGACTGGTGGGGGCCACTCTAGCAATGGATGAGAAAGTATATTTGCAATGTTTGCATCGCTTTGTGACTGTGATACTTTTCTCCTGGGCTGAGCCCATTTTCATTTACAGGCTGCCACCTGGGTTTTAAAATATACTTCTCGCTATAGACTGAATGTTTTTGTCCTTCCCAAAATCCATGTATTGAAACCAAATGCCATGTGATGAATGGTATTAGGAGGTGGGACCCTTGGGAGGTGCTTACGTCATGAAGGTGGAGCCCTAAAGAACTGAATTAATGCCCCTATAAACAAGACCCCAGAGCTCCCTCAGATGTGAGAACACAGTAAAAAGAATGCACCTGGAAGAGAGCCCTCACCAAACCATGCTGGCACCCTCATCTCAGACTTCCAGCCTCAACAATTGTGAGAAATAAATTTCTATTGTTTATAAGCCACTCAATCTGTGATATTTTGTTAAAGTAGCCCAAATGGACTAAGATACTTCCCTTATGAAGAGACAAGCATTTCTTAAAAATCACTGGCTACATTTCCACTCAAACCAACATCACTTGAAGGTCCAATTCTGACGCCAAAAACAGAGATATCGATAGGAATCATGCAACACTAGGATTAAATCACTTTTTCAAAACCACAAAGCAAACTAGAGAAGATATAGACCTTCACTTCAGGCTAAATTGGGAAAGAAAGTCCTGGTGCAAGAAATGCAAGTTATAAAAGGTTGTTTTGCTTTCTTTCTATTTAATATCTCTATTTAACAACCACACCTGCTGCCAGTCAGATGGAGAGCAGCCTCTCAAGGAAGTATCTCGTCTACCGAATGAGGCAGGGCCTCTACTCCCTGCATCTCTCCCTGTTGGTGGCTTCCGGGGGCTGGGAAGTGGGCAGCTCAGCTATTGCCCCAGAAAACTCTGAAATAGGTCCAAACAGAATACTAAGATGACTTCAAGGCCATACACACACCGTCGGCCCAAATTCATTGCCTTTTCTATTTTCTCTTTCAAATGACGGTCCACTCAATACTCAACATTACTCACCAGTGATTCTACAACGAACACCAGATGAAAATCTAAAACACTCCAAATAATGCAAAGCCAGAGAAACAAAAACACCCAAATTTTAACATGAACTCACCTCAATGATTACATTTCCAAAGAGAAGTTGAATTCCAAAGATGAAATGCTTTGACCTTGGTCATTTGAAGTCTTAAGACGTTAAGGTTCCACATTTTCTCCCACTCAGATTTGCCATATAGTAAGAATCATCTTCTCAAGTACATAACTCTGAAAGCAGGAAGACAGAGGATCATGGATCCCAGGTCTACAAAAGGCACTTTTAGGAGTATATTAGAGGTCAGAGGGACCATCCACATGCAAGCTTCCAATGGCAGGGTCCTGAGAGAGGAGCCATTGAAATGGTGCCCGGTGACTGACAGGCACATCTGTATCTCCTTCTTGATTACTATAACTCTGCTTCTCAGCTGAATTTATTCTACTTCTTTTTCCACTCCCCAGCTCTATACTCAGAAAGGTGCTAGGACTGTCTGTTCATTTTTAGGACATTCCCAGAACTATTAATGCAACAGGTACCAGCTGCCACATTGAAGGTCTCGTTCAAGTTCCCATAATGAACAGTTAGTTAAATACTACTAAAACAATTACTTACATATTAGCTTTCAAAAGGAAGGAAATTCTAACTCATGCTTCAACAGGATCAGCCTTGAAGACATTATGTTAAATATAAGAAGCTAGTCACAAAAAGATAAATACTATCTGACTCCACTTATGTGGTACCTAAAATCGTCAAATTCATAGAAACAGAAAGTAGAACGGTGGTTGTCAGGAGCTGGAGGGAGGATGGAGGAGTTATTGTGTCATGGGTACGGAGTGTCAATTGGAGAAGATAAAAACGTTCTGGAGATGGATGGTGGTGATGGTAGCCCAACAAAGTGAATATACTTAATACCACTGAACTGTACACTTTAAAATGGTTAAGACTGTAAATTTTGTTATGTGTATTTTACGAAAAATTTTTAAATTTTTTTAATTAAAAAAAAAATCTCTTACTTAGCCTGATTGTGGAATCAAGAACATCTTTCTACGATTCTCTCCAACCCTTAGCTCTCCAGTGATAGCAGATGCAATGAAACCGTCAGGGCATCTCAAGGTCCTGTTACTGAAGTCCATAGCCTACCCAGCCCTCCTGAACACCCCATTTTGGTCCATGAAGGAAGGCTCTTCCTCCAACATCTCCACCTCTAGGCCAAGGCTGGGAGGAGAAGTCCCACTCCACATCCCTGCTATCTGAAAGAAAGGGAAGCCCTGAACCTGATTGGTGAGAGCTGACATTCACAGGTCATGGTTCACTGGAGGGCAAGGTCCTGAGTGAGAGTTCACTGCACCTGTCCTTTTTGTTGTGTGATCAAGCAAATTAAGCCCAGCCCACAAAGCAATCCATAATTCCCTCTCAGCTCCACCTCCCCTGCCAGCGAGTGGGTATGAGTCAGCTTAGTGCAATGGACCTCGCTGAATCTGGTTGTCGGGGAGTGAAGAGGAGGTTGCCATATGAACTGGTCTTAGGGCATTGCCCAGCCCAGAACCAAGGTGACACTTTGATCCCCATCTGGGTCTCAGTTTCTTGAGCCTCTTCTCCTATCTTAGGTTTTCAATGGGGACACTTTAACAAAAAAAAGAAAAGAAGAGAAAAGAAATACATTTAACATGAGAAAAACAAAGCATGCAGCAGCATACCTCAGTGGGAGAAACCTAAATGAAGAGTAGCTCAAAACAGTGGCTTAGATTCAATAAATGGTGCTGGGAAACCTGGACAGACACATGCAAAAATATGAAGCTGGACCACCTCCTTACACTATATACAAGAATAAATTAAAAATGGATTAAAGACTTAAATGTAAGATCTGAAACCATAAAACTCCTAGAAGAAAATATAGGAAGAAACTCCACAGATGTTACCTGGAGTAAGATTTTTTTACTGATATATCCCCTCGGGCAAGGGAAGTAAGAGAAAAAACAAACATGTGGGATTACATCAAACTAAAACATTTTTTCACAGCAAAGGAAACCATCAATAAAACAAAAAGGGATCCTACTGAATGGGAGAAGATATTTGCCAATGGTATATCTGATAAGGGGTTAATATCCCAAATTTATAAAAAACTCACTCAACTCAACTCCTAAAAAACAAACAACCCAATTAAAAAATGGACAGAGGACATTAAGAGACATTTTTCTAAAGAGGACATACAGATGGCAAACAGACATATGAAAAAATGCTCAACCTCACTAATCATTAGAGAAATGCAAATTAAAACCACAATGAGATACCACCTCACCCCAGTCAAAATGGCTATCATCAATAAATCAACAAACAACAAGTGCTGGCGAGGATGTGGAGAAAAGAGAACCCTCATGCACTGTTGGTGGGATTGCAAATTGGTGCAGCCACTATGGAAAACAGTATGGAGGTATCTCAAAAAACTGAAAATGGAGCTACCTTATGACCCAGAAATTCCACTCCTAAGTATCTGGAGAAATCCAAAACTCTAATTCAAAAAAGTTTATGCACCCTGATATTTTTTGCAGCACTATACACAATAGCCAACACATGGAAACAACCGAAATGCCCATCAGTAGATGACTGGATTAAGAAACTGATACATTTATACAATGGAGTATTACGCAACCATAAAAAAGAATGAAATCTTACCATTTGCAACAATATGGATGGACCTAGAGAACATTATGCTAAGTGAAATAAGTCAGACAGAGAAAGACAAATACCATATGATCTCACTTATATGTGGAATCTAAAGAAAAGAATAAATGAATGAACTAATCAGAAACAATCTCAGAAACATAGAGGAAAAACTGAGGGTTGCTAGATGGGAGGGGGGTGGGAATGAGGGGGAAGGTGAGGGGATTAGAAAGCACAGTCGGTAACCACAAGATTGCCACGGGGATACGAAAGTCAATTTGGGGAATGTAATCAATAATGTTGTAAAGATTTTGTAGGGTATCTGATAGACACTTGTCCCATTAGGGAGACCACCTCAGGGATGATGTACATGCCCGATCACTGCGCTGTACACCTGAAGCTGAAGCTGAACAATAATGAATGCCAACTACAATTTTATATATATGTATATGTGTATATATATGTATATATATATATATACATATATATATACATATACATAGTTACAAGAAGTGGAGTTCAGCATTAGGAATAGAGACAGTGGAAATGTAATAGCTGTGTGCAATGTCAGAGGGGTAGTAGATGAGGGAGGGGGGTTATCACTGTGTGAGGGATATAAATGATAAATGTCTATTATATTGTTTTGTACACCTGAAACTAATAAAAAAATGTTTTTCATTAAAAAAAAAACAGTGGCTTAGAACTCCAATTTATATAGCATTTTTACCAAGAACAATAAATTTTTAGAAAAATTATACAACAAAGGAAAGCTGTTTTAGGCTTTCAAGGGTGGCAAACTGTGGGAAATATATAGGAGGAAACTAATGAAGTAAGGTTTGTTTGCAGATTCCTCTGGTGTCTCTGGGCTAATAAGAGTCTATCTCAAGTGAAAGGATAATTTGTATTCTGCCTTTAGGCAAAAAAGGGGGAGCATTTCCTGCATTTGCTGCTTCTTAATTGCTTTCAGCTCAAAATAATTTTTCTGTCAAAGAGGCATATTTTGGAGTGGCATATTCTGCTTTCCTTCACAGAAAGAGGAAAGCAAAGAAAGGGTAAAGGATAAATGTGTCATTCCCCCCAAATCACCATAAAATGTCCTTTTAAAAGTAAGAAAAGTAGGAGAGATATCCTTCAAAAAAGTCCTTATAAATTGAATACATTTTATTTTATACAAAACTCACTTCCCTGTTTTTTTTTGTTTGTTTTTCATTTTATCTATAAACTGATGAAAATTTTCTATCACCAGTCCATGAACTTGCATTTGAGGAACATTTGAGTATTCCTATAAAATCCTTTTCTTCTCTAAAATCATGACACTAATAGTGTTGCTTTTGCCTCCACCACCCCTCCCAGAATCCTAAGAATTGAAGGGGTAATAGAAGACTGGAGTGGAAACCAGGATTTAGTGGCTCACAGCATGCTTTATACAGAAAAATACTTGAAAATAAAATACCTACGGCCTTTTTTCCTGTGCCAGGGTGATCCAGGAACTCATCTGACCTGAAGTTCCACCTGTTTATTTGAATCCAGGGTCTGCCTGGAGGGACACTCCTATGCAGATGGGACATTGCATCAAAAAAGATTTTGCAAGGTCTACCGAGTTTATATTTACTTCATGAGGCTGCCCACAAATTCAGGTTTCTCTGGTTCATCTCTTTTGTGTTAGTATTTATAAAAGTGAAATTATCACACATCTTCCTCATTTTATATATACCAGGACTAAAGTTGAAAGTTACATTAAACTGTCTTCACTTCATGATGTTCTCCAGGTATTGGGTTTATCAAGAACTCATATATTTCTCTGAGAATTTTTAGTTCATTCTCTCTACCATGTTCCCAAGCAGAGAGGGAGAAAGAGAACTCTGTGTCCCACCTCCACAAAAAAAGCCATTCGTTCCTTGCAAGCAACTGGTGCATTTTTCAGCTGACATGTCCTAGATTGTTCTAAAAAGAGCAGTAGTGTGAGAAAATATAAGAACACATGATTCAAAGACTCCCTGGGAATTGCACAGCCAGCCCATAATTACAAATGCAGGGGTAGGCGGAACATCTGTATTCTGAGTCACTCCATTTTTCTAGAAGGGAGAAGATCATTAGCCCTCCTGCTGCATAAACCTTTGTGGTCAATAAGCAGGCTGAAGAACCAGTTCAGTGTGCTATATCTTGAGACTGCAACTGACCTCCTCTCTACTGTCATATAAACTCAACATATTTTGAAGTCATCTTAATTATTGACTGCTCACAGCCATGAGTTTTTAAGTCCATGTTTTGTATGATGACTATGCAAAAGCATTGTGTGTATGTGTGTGTGAGTGTGAGAGAGAGAGAGAGAGAGAGGGAGAGAGAGAGAGAGAGAGAGAGAGAGAGAGAGAGAGAGAGAGAGAGAGAGAGAGAGAATATATGTGTGTTGAGAGAGGAGGAAGTAAATAATCTTAAAAATCCCATAAAGATTTCTGACCTTGGTTCTCTCATGTTTGGAACGATTACAAATTTAGAGATACTACCTTTTGTGTGGAAAGATCTTAGGAAAACGTGAAAAGAGTAACAGATTTTTTTCTGGAAAACTATAAAAACAGTTATTCCAGAAGAGCTGGTTGCAGCTTTTTGATTAATGAGTAACAAAAAGATGCTGTCAAAAGAAAAGAAAGACATTGATGAGTGAAATCGAGAGTTCACTGTAGTTAAGGCACAGCCAAGTTCACAAATGTGTTTTCAGGAGTTCCTGTCTCTTCTTGTGTGACTCCTATGGGGAAATTTCACTGTTTATACAGAGACATGTAAACATATCTGTTGACTTAACAAAACATGGATTTTCATCCCTGATCCCTTCCTCCCCGCCAGCCATGGTAAATAGTCACATTTAGGCTCACAGGCTTTGGTGTTGAGTCAAGAGGTTCAAATCCTGTTGTTCATAACTGTGTGTTTTAGGACAAGCTTTGTATCCTCTCTAAGTCCCAGTTTCTGCACCTATATGATGGGATAATAGTCTGCCAAGCTGTCTCAAAGGGCAGTTGTAAGTATATAATGACATAATGCAGGTAACTGCCACATACAGCTCCTGGCACATGAAAAGTGCTTAGTGACTGTGGGAGTGGAGTGGGATGGTAGCTTATTGTTGTTGGTTTCTCTAAATAAAGGCTCACGCTTATGAACACCTGGTACAGAATAAAACTGAAGCACTCAGTAGGCACTAAAACCCCAAACTCTACAGTGACAACAATATCACATGAAATGCTTGTACAAGATATAGCTTTGGGTAAAGAAATGCAGCAAAGCCCAAAAGAACTGAGGATGGCAGAAATACCCACTTTGAAAACTTAGACATGCTCAAGTGTTTACAAAAGGAAGATGGCACATTAAGGTCAGGACTCCTTGAATTGGCTGCAGGTCCCACCTGGTGATTCCAGAAATTCAAATGGCCTGTCCTGAATCTGATTTTGCCCAAGTGTCCTCAGAGGAACTCTTGAGAGAATGTAACCTTTTCTATTATTTTGCCTCAGGATAGAAATAGTGAGAGAAGGGGTATCTAGAAAGTAATTTTAGGACGGAGCTGTGACAGGACTGTGGTAGGAGAAATGCATCTCAGGAGGTATGAGAAATTTATCCATTATTCACACTTCCTCTCTTTCTCCCCTCCACCAACCTCTCCCCAAATGCATGGGTTAGGGCACTGGACATCCTTCCAACTTAACTAGACATGATCTCACTCTGATATAACATAATGAAACTGTATCATTTTGTTATTACTTATTTTTAGTAGCTAGCACTAGCATTCATCTTGCACAGATCTACCTTTGTTGGGAAAAGACCCGGGGGCAGACCACTTAAGGAAGGAGAATACCTGTGGGGGACTGGATGTTGGCTGGCACCACGGCTTCTACAAAATCAGCCTGTGTAGAATGAAATGCCTATGACATTCCTGAAATAAAAGAGGGAGGAGTCAAGAGGGAAGAGAAAATTGGAAGTGAGAAAAAAGAAGAGTCAGTGAGAGGATGGAAGGCTGTGTAGTGATGGAGGAGACAACTCCTCAAACGCTCACCAAAACCCCTAAACCCATGAAGGCTTAGGAGCGGGTTGAAAGTTCATGTGGGGCTTGTGTCTGCGTCAATAGGTTACAAAACAGAGAATATACATGTACATGCAGAAGTAGGAGCTAGAGGGCAATGTGATTAAACATATATACATCTACTAAAGCCTCAAAATGTCATAAACAGATATGGAAAGGTGAAAGAAGACCTAGAGAAGATGCAAAGCTATGAAAGAGACCTACCAAGCCAAGAGAACTGCCTGTGCTCGTGCATGCACGCAACCATACACGGTGTCACTTATTATCAATGCTGGTTGAACTCCCAAAATGTGCCAGCACTGAGCTAGGCTGTGGAGCACCTCGATGAGCAAAGCCAGAGTTCTTGTTCTCCTGGTGTTTGCACACTTGCAGGAGGGAAAAACATTGATCAAGTAAGTGCACAAACATTTGTAAAATTGCAATTGTGAGGAATGCTATGAAGGGGTACATGGCATTATGACAGAATATAACAGAGAGATTGGCCCAGTCAGGGAGATCAGAGCAGAGAAACTTCCCAAACAAGTGATGCTTGATCTGAGCACTGAGAGATGTCTACTGGGTGAAGAAAGTAGAGAAAAGCAGCCCAGGAACAAGAATATGTGTGGAGGCCCTGGGATGGCAGGTTTGAGGACTGAATGGCAAAGAGAGTCTGGGGACAATGGGCAACACGAAGTTGGAGGGAGGGAAGGACCAGGCTCCTCGGGACTGTGGGCCACATGATGAAGACAGCCTTTTTTTTTTTTAATTTTTAAAAATTTATTTTTCTATTACTGTTGACATACAATATCAGTTTCAGGTGTACAAAACAACAGACTGCTTAGACATTTATGTACTTCACAAAGTGATAACCCCAGGAAGTTTATTACTCATCTGACACTGTACATAGTTATTACATTATTGACTATATTCCCTATGTTATACTTTACATCCCGTGACTATTTTTTTTCAATTATAGTTGACATTCAATATTATTTTATATTAGTTTCAGGTTGCAGTCAGTCTTTATCTCAAGAGCAGTTGGAGATCATTGAAGGAAAATTGACAGGAACGCCTGAGAAAGTCTGTAAATACTAAATGAGACCCGTTTATACTTTATCCCCACTTTTCTCAGAATTTCCATTGACTATTAACCTGGCTTAACCTGAGTAATTGAGCTTGCGTAAAATCAGAAACAAACAAACAAAAAAACCAAAAACATTTAATAAACATTGTTAACTTAGTCATTTCAAATAATCAGTATTTTTAAATGAGTTTTCCATCAACATACAAGAAAAAATCCTAATTCTGACCACTATCAAAACACAAATGCCCAGTGTGTAAATTCATAATTCAGATTTAATTTTTAGTTACGTAAAGAATACTGAATTAGGAGTCAAACAGCCTGAGTTCAAATTCTGACTCTACCACTTATTAGTCACATGGCCTTGGGTTAAGTCCCCAAACCTCTCTTATTCTCAGTTTCCTCATCTATAAAACGGGATAATATAAAACTTTTGCCCAACATACCCTACAAGATTAAAGTGAGAGTTTTTGTAATGGAGCAATACAACAAATAAAGAGATCATTATTAACTGTCCTCTAAATTACACAGGCAAATATACAACTTTTTCCGTTTGGATAATGTTTCTTTTAACTTCACATATCAAACTGTTTTGCAATATTGTTACAAAATAATACTTTATCTTTAAAGTCATTGCCCCCTACTACATTATAAAACTACTTCTTGTGTAAATAAAACCACTCAGAGGGAGATTCTTTGAGGAAAAAAAAGTTTTGTTGCATTTCACTATACCACAGATAAAAGAGTCAGTTCAAGTATTATCACCAACATTTTATATCTATTTTAAGAGGAAGAGGATATATAAAGAGATGCTTAACTCATAAAAAGAGAAGTGCATTTTAAAACTATATGAGATGCTATTTCTCATCCATCAGATTGGCAAAAATGTAAATTCTTAAAGAAATAGTCTATTGAACAGATTTTGAGGAAATAGAAACTCTCATTCACTACTGGTGGGTACAAAATGGTACATTTCCTATAGAGGGGAACTGGGCAATATCTAGCAAAACTACACATGCATTTACCTTTTGGCCTAGAAATCCCACTCCGATGAATTTATCCTGAAAATACACCCCTAATAATACAAGAAAACACATGCACAAGGTTATTCATTGAAGCATTATTTATAATTGCAAAATATTGGAAATACCTTAAAGGCCCATACTTAGGAGTTCGGTTGAATAAACTATGGTGCATTTACTTAACGGAGTACTATATACAGCTGGAAAATTTTGAAATGAAAAAGATTTGTATGAAATGACATAAACTGATTTCCAGATTATACTATTAAGTGAAAAAAAAAAAAACAAGGTACTAAAGATTATATGTAGTATGCTACATTTTGTATGATAAAGGTAAAATATACATTTATTTTTACAGAAAAGATAAACAAGAAACAAATGAATTTGGTTACCCATGGGGTTGGGAGAATGGGATGGAAGAGATAGAAAGGGGACCTGTCTGAATATAATATTTTATACAGTTTTGGGTTTTGAACCACATTAACATTTTACATATTCAAAAAATAAAACTATACCAACAAGAATGGGGTGGGGAAGAGATATAGGGACACCTGGAAGTGAAAAAAAAAAAAAGAATAAACTTGATTAAACACAATTGCAAAGAAAAAAGATTAATCCAAACTACTTTTGAACATAACAAAGTATTCTGACTATACACTTTTAAGGGCAAAAACTATCTTAAACTTTATTTGGTAGGCTTGTTTTGGGTAGTGATATGAGGCAATTCTGAAACTGTTTTGTGTACATTGTGGGATTGAGCAAATGAGTAAATATATTGATGTCTTAAGGAAGCAGGGAGTTAATTGTGGGAGAAGATACAAATATGGAATGGCAAAAGGAAAGGAAGAATCCTATTCTATTGTACTGGGTATTAATTAGAGGCATCATGATGAACTCATGATTTTTAAAACATATTTCCTAGTTCTGTCCATTGAGAGGAACTAAAAGCAATTTCAGCCCAGAACAATGAGCATACATGGCACCCAGCTCTTGCTTTCAAAACACTTTTTCCAAACCCTCTGGGAAAATGGCTAATTTCAAGGTGAAGGTTTTTATAGGCAGACAGAGGGTGAGACAAGAAAGTTTAAACAGTGGATTAGGGCCAGCTCCGTGGCTCAGGTGGTTGGAACGCCGTGCTCCTACCCCGAGGTCTCCCCCTCGATTCCCACGTGGGTCAGTGAGCTGCGCCCTCTACAGCTAAGATTGTGAACAACAGCTCTCCCTGGAGTTGGAGTGCTTAGTGCTGCCGGGGCTGCTGTGAGCTATGATGTGTGGCCACTGGCCAACAGGAGTGGCCAGGGAGAGTCCAAGGCTCATAATACCAGCATGGGCCAGGGAGCTGTGTTCTACACAACTAGACTGAGAAACAACGGCTTGAACTGAGTGGGGGAGAGGGGGAAAAAGTGGACGAAGGGGGGAGACAAAACAGTGGATTTCAGGCAAGTTCACCGTTCCCTAGGAGAAAGCAGGGGGTTTTATCAAGCAGATTGCCTCACTAGTGTTGAACAGGAAATTGCAGACTGATTAGTTTAAAATTCCACTCCTGGGTTAGTTTTAAAGTCTTGTTGGGGCTTAGCACAAGTGACTCAATTTGGGTTCAGTTGTTTCTTTTTAACAATTTCCTCTTTTTGATTATAACTCTCAGCCTGAGGCATATGATCAAAATTTAAGGTATTAGAGCCACTCTCAGCTACTGCTCTGTAGTTCTCATAGCTTTTTCTGATCCTCTGTGTGATATTCACAAGTTCATGATACTTTTGTTTAATCCCTGCAATACTCACATGTCACAGCTTCAGGTTCATAATCCTTAAATTGGCTTTCTCTTCATTCCTTTTTTGACGTTCTGACGACTACGAACATGCATTTAATGCTTTTGGAAGGATACAAAGCACCAGGGAGATTATTATAACTATAATTAGAGTAATTCCCAATGTTTGGAGTGCACTTCAGTCACAGTCCCTAAGGCCCAAAGCAGTCAAAGAAAGACCCTATTGAAGGAGTCACCCTCTTAAGCCAAATGGCTTGCTCAATGATCTTATGTAACTTGAGTTTTGACTTCCGCGGAAGTGTTAATCCAGGTACAGCAGGTGGTGTGGGGCACAGCACAGACATCTCCCTGCTCAGCTAAAAGATAATCAAGGGCTATCCGATTATCGAGAAGAACTTTGGGCGACAATGTTGATAACTCTAAGATATTTCTATTTTAATTAAACTAACAAACTAGCTTCTATTCACTGAAGATTTTCTTCGATCACGTAAACTTAAAAAAAATATTTGGGTTAACTTCTATTTTTCTGAGAATTTAGAATGCCCAATCCTTATAAGTACTTGACCTTCAACCAAAATAAATAGAGCTCTTTTGGCAATAGCCTCTGGAAGTACAAAAATACCACATATTTACAACATACATCTATAGACACACAGAGACAGACAGAGACCTTTTAGCCATGAGACAGGTTCTCTATGCACATTCAGGCATACTGGAAATTCTATGTGTCCTTGAAAAGAATCCAAGTGTTTCTGGATTCTTCTTGGTGCCAAGGAAAACAGATGGCAAAGTAGCCAGGAGATTGCTAGAACTGTAGGGAAGTAGTGGACATGCTGAAAATCACCTGGGAGCTGCCGTTAGATCTCAAGAGGGATGCACAATGTCATCAATTGCAGGGTGGGTCCAAGTCAGCAGCAGCAAACCACTGGAGACGGACTAGGCTGAGAGAACTAACCATAGATTCCCGAGTCTCAGATCTCAGCAACAGATGGCCAGCAACAGGGCGAAGAAGACAGACTGGAAGGACCAGAAAAGTGAGAAGACCACCCAAAGAGCCTGGGACACTTCTTTCCAGTCATGTGACTCCAGATCATCACATGTCCAGATGGCAAGTGAGGGAAGTGGAGAAGGAAATCTGAACAATGGGGCATATATCCAAAAGAGACCAAACCATCAAAAATACAATTTAAATTAGAAAAGACTGGGATATGTTAATCAGCAAGTTAAGTTGTTTTTTCCATAGTTCACAGGGGGAAGTAGGGCCCCAGAGTAAGATTAGATCAACTTTTTTTGGGCGGAGTACATTCATCTAAGCTTGAGTCTCAAATTTTTTTTTTCTTTCTCCCCCTTTTCTCACCCCCCCCCCCACACACTCCGGTTCAAGCCATTGTTTCTCAGTCTAGTTGTGTCGGACACAGCTCCCTGGCCCATGCTGGTACTATGAGCCTTGCACTCCCCGGGGCTGAGGCAGTCAACTCCCGTGGATCAGCCGCTCACAGCAGCTCTGGCCGGTTGCCAGCCGCTCAGGACAGCCCAGCTCCAGGGAGAGCTGTTGTTCACAATCTTAGCTGTAGAGGGCGCAGCTCACTGGCCCATGTGGGAATGAACCGGGCAACCTCTGCATTAGGAGCACAGCGCTCCAGCCACCTAAGGCACGGGGCCGGCCCCAAGTCTTAATTTTTTAATTTTAGGACATTTGTTGCCTTTACCATACTGTTCAACACTTCGAGAACGGGGGCTATGTCTGTTTTCCTCACATATCAGGCACATATCATGCACTCGACATTTGTTGAAAAAATAAAATGAATGAATGACTACAAATGTCTAATTCTAGAAGAGCGAAGTCTAGATTTCAATTATTAGAGTACACTAGCTCGCTGATTTTCCTAAGATTTGAAAACATGCACTGGAAATAAAATTATTTTACTTTACATACCTTAGGTTGTAAATGTAAGGTCATGGAGTAATTTAAACTAAGAGACTCCTGGGTGGGCAGAAGCAGATTGTTAGTCATTTGCAATTCTTCAAGTCACAGAAGTCAGAAATCCAGTGTAAGCCTGATGTGGTGGAAGGTCTTTGAAAGTCTACAGAAGAAGGGCTACCAATGGCCCCCAGAATTTGTCTCCCTCCCAATACAACACTGTACAGTAGTACCTGGAACATCTCCGTTGATGAAGATTTCGGTTTACGAACGCAGTCAACCCAGAAGTAAATGCTTTGGTATTTGAACACCCCTTGGAAGTCAAGCATGTCACGCAGCTTCCGCTGAGTGCAAGATCCTGAGGCCTAGCTGTCGGCTGTTTTGGAACGTTTCAGAACTCAAACGGTCTTCTGGAATGAATCACATTAAAAAACCAAGGGACCACTGTAGTTCTTTTCTGTCCTTTTCCCTTTATGGAGCAGAAGGAGCATCTGTTCTTCTCTAATGTTCTAAAAAGATCAATATCTGACTGAAAGGTCTTCTCTGATCAAACATCAAAATTCTAAACACATACGTTTCAGTTTTCCAATTCATACCCTAATTTACAGGAAAGCCAAATTGTGTTCCAAAGTCTAGAAACAAATGTGTTTAATAGAGGTGGAATGAACATCGTTAGCTACCATCCATTCTCACCTTTGTCCTTCCTAAAGGGACCCAGATTCTTCTACTACTCCTCTAAAACTTTTCCTAAACCAGTTCTTCTGTACAAGAATTACTCCACAGGGTGTGGCAATACTGCTGTCCCATAATAAATGTAATCATGCATCACCACACTTCCTTTGGACTCTATTAAAGGCCATTGTCTGCCTGTCAAACAGATTATTGGCTTGTTTCTCATGTATTTTCAGAACCAAAGCATCTAGATATAACATTATACAAAAATTGTACCGACATGTTTTAAAACACCTTTAGTATAGACATTGTTAGAACAGACTGCCGCATTAGTTAGGGTTTGGATTCCAGCGGTGCCATTTACTTCATAAATGCGATTTCCCCATCTTTAACAAGGGGATCTCATTTTCTTAGCAGAGTTGTTATGAGGATTAAATGACTTAATATCTGCAAAGCCCTCAAAACAGTGCCTGGCAACAGCCAGTACTTATATGTTCATAATTATTTTAAGACCATTGCCCCTTAGAATCTTTTAAATTTAAATGCTCTTAAAAAGCAGAGAAATTAAAACTGTCAAATTTTCACAACGCTCTGCAGTGTTTGCTAGTTCCAGGTGTGCAGTCTTCTTTCAAAAATTCGAGTATGCCGCTCCCTGATTATCCTCTGCGATTACGCATAGTCTTCAAAACAGTTTGGTTTTGTTGTTTAAGTAAAACTAACCCTTACGCAATCTAAGAAAAAAGCAGAGCATTTCCCTTGACCACACTGAGAGAGCTGGGTGAGCAGCGGATGCTTAAACGCTGGCGTTTCTAGAGGATAGGCAACTAAGATCTCCCTGACAGGTCTTGGAATTACCAGAAAAATAGCCACGCCAGGAAGCCTCAAACCCAGAGTGAAGTCGCCCTAGAAGCAACCGGGGCATCCAGGTGCAAAGCCGAGGCCCCGCCATGGGATGCGCCCCGACCGCGGACACCGCGTCTCTCTTGGAGATCCAGAGGCTTCCTCCCCACGTCCCCCCGGTGCTTTCACGGCCTAGAAAAGAGGAAACCCAGGAGACTCCCAAACGCAGCGACAGACACCGCGCGTCTAACCCCGGCAGGATTCGACCACCAACCTCTGGAGAGCGCCCGCGCGCGCGCCCGGCGGCGACGACACGGGTGGCAGTGGGCGTGGTGCTTTGGGGGCGGGGCGGGACACTGTGAAGGCGGGGCGGGGCGGCCTTCTGGGCGGGGCGCGCGTTTCCGGCGTGCGCGGCGGAGCGCTCCGGCGGGGGCACCGCCGGCTTCCAATCGCGCACAATGAGACAGCGCTGAGCGCCGGAAGTGGGGCCGAAGGAAAACACGGAGAGGGAGCCCAGCCGGGACAGAAAGAGGCGGAGGACCGCGGCGGAGGTGGTGAGTGTTTCGAGCCTCTTCTCCCCGTGTCCCTCCGAGATTCACCTCCGGGGTGGGTCTCCGGTGGGATCCCGGGTCTCCAGAGTAGAGGGTGGGCCAGGCCAGGGAGTTACGTTGGCTCTATCCTCCGCCGGCCTCTTTGCCCCAGTTGCGAGGACCCGGGAGCCCCCAGGCCAGCGGGGACTGAGCTCTCGGGTTCGAGTCCGCATCTTCACGTTGTGTCAGACCCTGCGAGGGCAGGAGAAGAAGGGATTTGCGTGGGGGCACTGGGCCCCGGCCCTCTGGCCGGCCGAGGGGGATCTCGGAACCCCATCGAAGAGGTAGGTCACTTCCTGCTGCCTGGTCCCCGCGGTGGCTTCGTGGCCAGGGGTACGGGGACGCCTCCTCTTCCTCCGCCTTCAGCCGGCCCCAAAAGATGAAAACTGAGGCAGATCAGGGGTGGGGCGATCAGATGGGGATCGAAAAGGGGAAATTGCTGTTCGTGACAAACCCAAGCTTGTCTGGGGTTGGAGAATGAGGACTGGGAAGAGTACCTGAAGTTGTCCCTTGGTCGGAAACCCAGCCCCTTTGACTAGAGCCGAGCCTTAGTCGGGAGCCCAGCCCCTCTGTAGCCCAAGCGATCGAAACTTGTCGTGGTGGTGAGTGGTGGTGAGGGGAGCCAAGGCCCCGGGCTGCGGAGAAGGGACAGAAAAGTGGAGTTTTGAGGAAATGTACTACCTTCAGAGAAAGTTTGGTTACTTTGTATAACACTTAAAAGTAATTGCCAACTTTTTAATAAAAAAACTTTTGAGAATTTTCTAACGGTATAGGCTTGGGATGGGGGGATGGTTTTTTAAAGTGAAGCTCTTTTGTTATGTAGGTAAAAGCCAACCAATTTGGTATGAGTAACTTTTTTGTACTACAGTTGTACAAACTGTAGGGAGCTTCCCTTATTCGTACATTTAATCTTCATGTTGAATAGTAAGTACTAGTTTTCATGAAGAATAGTTTAGAGCTAAGCCTCCTAACATCTAGTGTAATGCACTGGTTATTGCAACGTGATGTAAATTAGGAGTTGTTCATAGGCTTTTGAGTGTGCAGTATATATGTGTGATATTTTGTACACTTGGTATGGTACCTCGTTATAGTTTGATTTTTTTCCCCCCAAATTTTTCCCTTACACTTTCAGGTGCAGAGTAAGAAAATTGAAGTCAAAGACCATGGGAGATGCAGCAAAACCTTATTTTGTGAAGCGTGCTAAAGACCGAGGGACTATAGATGATGAAGATTTCAGAAGGGGTCACCCCCAGCAAGATTTTTTAATAATGGATGATTATACTAAAGGCCATAGCAGTAAAATGGAAAAGAGCCTTCCCAAGAAAAAAATAACACCAGGGAACTATGGGAATACCCCCAGAAAAGGACCATATGCTGTTTCCAGCAATCCATATGCATTTAAAAACCCAATTTACAGTCAACCCCCTTGGATAAATGACAACCACAAAGATCAGAGTAAGAGGTGGCTGTCTGATGAACTTGGTGGTAATTCAGACAATTGGAGAGAATTCAAACCTGGGCCTAGAATTCCGGTTATAAACCGACCAAGAAAAGACTCCTTTCAAGAAAGTGAAGATGGATATAGGTGGCAAGATGGAAGAGGCTGCAGAACTGTAAGACGACTATTTCATAAAGACCTGACAAGCCTAGAAACCATGTCAGAAGTAGAAGCAGGAAGCCATGGTAATGTGTTACAACTTGTCAAGTTACAGCCCCAGTCAGCAATGTCTTTTCTTTCTCATCCAAATGAGTTTTATTATTTTCAGCAATGTAGTTTCAATTTTGCATAGTTTCTGCTTTTTTAATGAGATTATTTTTAAGGATTGTAATTGTGATATTTGGGTAACTTCAACACATTGCATACATTGGTCCCTTTAAAAGTTGACCTTGCCACAAGGCTCATTTTTACTTCAGTAAACATTTCCTATTGGTGCTTTTTACAAAGAGGGTGATCATACCCTCCTGGAGACTATATCGTAATTTCTGTGTATATGTAATTTCTAAGTTATGTATCACAGTTGTATTTGAATAATTAATGTGTCCATAATATAAATGACAGAATATTAGGCTTAAAAAAATCTCACTCGAGGTAACACAATATAGCCTGCGTATATATCTCCTACTGCAGAAGGATGTATGTCTTTGGGTGGAGCATCAATCTCCAGAGGAGGGTAGTCCTAGATTTTTTTTTTTCTCAAAAGTGAACATGGCAAACAGGTTGTGAGACATTAAGTTTAGAAAATCAGAAATACAGATAAAAGCTTTGCCTTTTAGTTTCAGTAAAACCAAAATCCATTTCTAAGTGCCCTACGTGTTTAATTATAATTGTCCCAAAGTAATTATTTATATGTTTTTCTAAAAGACGGATAGCGTTTGTCCATGTAGCAATGATTTCTATAAAAAGGAAAATTGTTTTTATCTAACAGACGATAATTACGGAAATGAAATAGAGTCATAAATTTGAAGGAAAAAAATCAAACAACAATATTTAGTCTGGAAATGCAATTATGCTTAGAAAATTACATTTGGAAAAGTGGTCTTTTAAGTTTATTGGCTTGTAAACCGTTTTTAGTGGCCATGTAGAATGGGTTGCAAACTGGCTGGCATTTTTAAAATTTTTTAATTTAACGACATTTAGGCAAATGTTGGCACTTTCTCCGTATCCAGAGGCCCTTTTCCTATATGCTGTGTCACAGTGGCCTGTTTATATATATGTATGTTACCTGTAAGGCATTTGAATTTGTGACCTGGACGTTCAAATCAAAATACTTAACGACGGGAAGAGTCTTTTTTTTTTTTTTTTTTTTTTTTTTGGTCTTTAGAGCCTTATGAAAGTATTAAATGGGAGAAAAGGTGCTGTTTGATATTTTTTTAAGATAGGAATAGCAAAAGAAAATTGCTTTGTATCAAATAGCCAGAACAGAATGAGGTGTTATACAGGAATCACATAGGGAGGGATAAAACCTTGTAAATCTTTTAAGATAGAAAGAACCTGAAGGAATTATCTGACAGAGTTCTCTGTTGTGATATATCAAAGGTAGAGTCACAATTTTACAAAGCAGACAGCTGTGGCTCGAAAAGGTTCAATTTATCAAGACTTGTTTATGCCAAGTGGCAGATGAGGAAGTGGAACTGAAATCGGGTGCGGTGCTGCCCTGCAATTAAAATTAACTCAGCCCCACTGGACCTGGACTTTGACAGAGGGAAACTGAACATGTATTGATCATTTCTGGGCTTTGAATTTGTTTTCCTTTTTAAAAGTTTATGTATATTTAAGTATTTCTGTATTACTGTGTTTGTGGGACATGGACGTTTTAATTTAGTTACCAGTAGTTGGTCTTTTAGAAAGAAAATTTGATCTTGAGGAACGTTATAAAAAGATTTATGGATCTAAACTTTGCAACCAGAAAGATATTAAAAGGGACTGTTTACAGACCAAAAACCTCTCATGTGTATTCTTGTTTAGTCTTAAAAGAAATTCATTTAAGTGGTTTTGAATAGGAAGAACATTTTTACTATCTTTTTAGTGAAGGCAATCCAAAATCTCCCATGTTTTCTCTATATGAAATACAGGTGTGTGCTTTCACAATTGCTAAATAAAGGACTTTTCAGTCTATCCCTTCAAAATCTTCATAAAGGAAACATTAAACTTTTGTATAACATTACCTACTGTAGAGAGAATTGCAGTGTAAAGTATGAACTTTGCACTGCGCTCAGAGATTCCTAAAAAGGATGTCACTAAAGGGACTGAATTTATCCTTAAATCAAAATTATGTCTTAATAAGGAAGGGTCTTATTAAATGAGGTGAGAAGATGTAATGAAAATTATTTCAAGTTCCTTTGTGTTTTAATATTATTTATTTTTCGGTTCTCCATTACTACTTGTACTTCATCCCTCAAATATCCTAGATTGCCAATGTAGTGTATTTGGGACAATGCCATTAATGATCTTAGCTGGAAACATCCACTCAAATACTCATGTTCTTTATGAATGGAATAATGGACCATATGCAAATAAAATAGGGAAACTTGGAATACTCTATATAGATAACTCATTACAAAAAATTGGGGATGAGCCAGGTAGTCTTCCTCTAAGTAATTATGGGAATTTTTTAGCAATATCCAGCTTTGCCTTCTAAGATTCCCTCCGGTGGTATTTTATTGGATCTTTTTTACTTTGCAGGCCTGTGAAAATCAGTTCAGAAGGTCATACATAGTACCTGGTCTGTTCTAGATGTGAATGGGTATGCTACAAGAAGGAATTTTAGTTCATTCTTTTTAGTTATTGTATTGTTAGGTAGAGGCTGAATTTAAGAATTCCATCTATGCTTTAATCTGTGTTTCTATTCCCTTTACTTTGACTTAGTCATATGGCCCTGACAAGTTATATTCTTGGACCAGCATTTTCCCCATCTGTACAATGGAGATAATTTTAGCATCCGTGACAGGATCACTGTAGGGATTAAATGAGGCAGTGCACATAAACTGCTTGCATTGCATCTGTCGCATAATAAGATACTCTGTAATATAGTAGCTGCTGTTATCACCATCAGACACAATTCTGCAGCAATCTACTTCTCAGCATAAAAACAATAAGAAGTGTTCTTTGGAGAGAAATTTAAGTCATTTTTTTCTGGAAAATGACAGCAGGTATAGTTATATTGAGGGGTGATCTGGAGAGAGGAAGGCTTGAAAAATTAATTTGGTTCCATATCAGTGTTTTTTGAATTAATATGGACTTTCCAAATGGGTAGTGCACATATGGGTATAAATCTCTAACGAGTGCCTAAGTAAGTAAGAAACTGGCTTGAACACTGAAATCAGATGCAATTATTTAGAGTTTTTAATAATAAATAAGAATAGACAAACCTTTAATTAAAAGAAGTGTTTATCTCAAAATTTAGGCAGACCAAGAGTACTCTCCTTAAAAGATTGATTATTTAATTGGAAGTAGGGGGAGTGTTTTGTTTTGTTTTGTTTTAAATTAAAATTTACTGTGGTGAGTGGTCCACAAAACGACATAGATTTCAAGTGTACAATGCTATAATACATCATCCATATATTGCTTTATGTGTTCACTACCCAGAGTCAGTTCCCCTTCCATCACCATATATTTGACAGGGGGAGTGTTTAAAAGCAAGTATTAATGTAGAGTGATTTTGTCTTCCACTAACTACTTGCCTTTTGGTATTTTGTTTGGTCCATTTTGATTGCTTTTTTTAAAAAAACTGTATTTGTCCTAATACTTATTAATTTTTGTTTAATTTCCACTCACTGTAGTATAGAAGCTGTTTGCAGGATTTCATTATACTCATCTTATGGTAGATTGAGCACAATGTTTGCTGCTTTTCCTTTAAAGCTGTTGGCAATACCTTTTTTAAAATTAGAAGTCCTATACCTCCTTTTTCTGACACAGAATTTTGTTTCAATCAACTGAGTCATTGTAACTGCTGTACAAGTAATGAGTTCTACTGAAAACTTGACAGGAATTGCCTCATGCAGGACATTGTAGTAGGTGTATGTTTTCAAAGGCTAATTATTGGTAAGCCATTTTAAAACTATTCAATCTATCACAATTTTAATTGGGGAAATGAATTTAATTTTAATCTCATATGTTACTAATAGCTTCATTTTCGGAACTTGAAAGAAGTTATCAAAGTTATTTTAAACAGTTTTTTGTAGATCAATCCCACAGTCAGTCGTCTTTGGTTTCAAAGATTGAAAGGTTATAGTTTAAAAAAGGGAACAGATTCGTTTATTATAAGGATTGTAGAACTAACAACACAGTCTATAAACAAATTAATTAGTCTGTACTTGCAGAAAACTTCTATTTGAACTGCTAATTGTTTCTTTCCTTTGAAACGTGCTCAGTGTCCAGACAGGCCATCAAGAGAAGCTAAAGTGAAAGTAAAGATAAAATGGGAAATAGTTGTCCTTAGTAAATAAAATTTTGGCTTGGACTTCTTGATATTAACGTGGCGGGACGGCCCAATTATGTGAAGACTAAATTTACAACTAAATGATGGATTTTTCACTCCAGATAAGAATTTAATTGATTTCTGAGTTCCTTGGAGATGCATTGTCCATCTTTGCTCTGCTGATTTTGTTCACTTATAAAAATAAAAGCAAAATGGATAGTTTTCATTAGAATAAGAGGTATATTTAACAGCTCTATTAGAATATAGTAGATGTATATTATACTCGTATATTATGACATATTAGATATATTAGAATTACAGGTATACTTGCCTTCAGAGGATAATTTTTACTATTACTTGAGTATGCTCAGCAGTATACCAGGAAGAGAAGATAAAATCAAATTGTATGGTTGAAGTAGAATTCTTTTTAAGTTTCCAAAAAGATGATTTTTATGGATTGATGTATCCAAATGAGGTGCTTACTGAGTATTCCACCTTTTATCCATGGGAGAGCTAGAGCTTCCTTGTTGCTCTGTGTTCAGATATTACTCATGTGATTTAATTTATAAATATGTAAGTTATGCTTTTTACTCAGAGTGATATTACTGAATATCGCCAATAAAAATTTCCCCCTAACTTAAGAAAACAAGAAGCAGAGGTCCAGACCTCGGAAACCACGGAGGATAAGAAATGAAGACAGTGAACAGGATGGAGACTTGGAAGGCCCTGTCATTGACGAGTCTGTGCTTTCAACGAAGGAGCTCCTGGGCTTACAGCAGGCTGAGGAGCGATTGAAAAGAGACTGCATTGACAGGCTGAAAAGGGTAACATCTATTATTTGT